>NW_020218106.1:362477-394822 GCF_003070985.1 Temnothorax curvispinosus | reverse complement strand
GAGAGAGAGAGAGAGAGAGAGAGAGAGAGAGAGAGAGAGAGAGAGAGACTATTTGCGTGTCTTAATACACATGTTTTCCGGGGCGAAGCCGGGCGGGGCATGCTAGTTATTTTATAAAAGTTTGTAATTGTTTTATTTTTATGTGCTATTATATTACTATTTTTTTTATTGCTTTGAACATCCCCATTCATAATATCTTAATTTTCTTATTTTAGGTAAGTGCGAAGCTACTTTTGCCACTTTCTTTCTACGTTACACGTAAGTTATTGAATTAACATCATTAGCGATTATTGATATTATTAGTGGGAGCATAAAGCGAATTATATCCGATTGTAATAAATTCTCCAGATCAATGAATTGCGATATAGCACAAGCAGCAGGTGTCTTAAATGCACCACCAAACGTATGTGTATATAGAATTAGAACATGTATTAATATATGGAATGTTCAATATCTTTGTGAATACTATATAAATCCAAATAATTTCTTTATTGTCAGACATAAGCGTACTTGTAGAAAATATGTGACTCAAAATTTTTTTGTGTTTTTATTTAAATAACCATGCAAGAAAAGATCGATCAAGTAAAACGTAAATAAATGTCCACTAACAACTAGGATTTAACTATTAGCTGCATATTCTTATATAAAAAAAATAAAAAATTGTTATATTGAAATTGACCAGGTTTTTTTATATTTTCTAATTAATATATTTCTTATATTTGGTAATTAATTATTAGTAAGTCTTCAGTTAATAATTCAATTACGAGTTTTACTTTCTCATAGATTATGACATTAGATTATTATTAGATTGATATTAATTTAAAAATACGTTAATAGAAAAAAAGAAATGTACAGTGAATAATATTGATTATTTATTCTTTGTGGTTATTGCAGGAAACAAAAATAGGTCTTAAATTCATAAATATTCTTAAAATGTGTATACAATTATTTTTATTTAAAATTTAAAATTATTTTTTTATATCAAAAATATAAAAACTTAATCATAGAAATGGGAGTGCAATAGGAATCTATTTTTATTCATGAAGCACTTTGTACAGTTTTACGTAGCTATACTACTAAATTATATATAGATTAACAATTGCAGAGAATAATCTTCTTTAGCGCAGAAAAGTTTACTTTGCGACTAATATTATTTTTTATATGTTTTTGCGCATTTTGTTTTTATGGTTAAAAATTCCGTTAAAAAAGTATTCGAAAGATTACAACATTATTTTTTTTGAATAATTCGCAAACTTGCGATATTTATTTGTAACATTCTCTCTGGAAATGATTTCAGGCAAAAACGAAAGATAGATTATAAAATAAATAAAAATATATATCGTTGAGTTCAGGCTCTTTTGGATCGGACGAATACGAATGTTGCAATGCTGAAGATGGTCCAAAAAGGGACCGAAACGTTCGAACATTAAATACTGAATAAATATATCTTTTGCATCGTAAACAGCGAATGGCTTTTATTTAGCTCGATATTCGTCCAAAAATATATATTTTATTCGGTATTAATGGCAAAAGAAGTAAAGAAATAAAATAGAAGTTTGATGTATAGAGTTCCAAGACAAACTTCCAAGACAAAAACAAGGTTCCAAGACAAGACCTAACTCTCTTTTTACGCGGTTTTTTTGCGCGTTTCTTAATGTGATTTTCCTAAATGATGCAGTTTTGGTTTTTCGTGTATTATGTAAAGACCTGAATTTTAATTGCTAATAATGAATTAATTAAAATTTTAATCGGACACATGTTTCCCCATATTATTATGTTAAAAAAGCGAGTAATACTCTAGATATGGACTAAGGAAAATAAATCATAATGTGATAACAAAATAAAGTTTTGTTTAGTTAATTTTATATATGTATTTTTTTATTTAAAGTTTCCATAGATTTTCAGCACACACAGACCTCGAAGAAGTAAAACATAATCTATTTTCTTAATACATATTGCAAGGTTTTGTTGTCACATGGTTGGCCTAAAAAATGGTGTTTTTTGGAAAAGATAAAGGTACCCACTGAAAAAAAAAAAAAAAAAAGAAAAAGATCTTTTCCAAATAACACCATTTTTTACGCAATTTTTCGAAATAACGCGATTTTTTAAAAATAACGCGATTTCTTCTTACACGGAATGTATCTACGACGTAAAAAGTTGGGTTTATTTATAAGGCTCGTTGAAATTAATAGAAAAAATATATCACTGTATGTTTACATCTATGAGGACGAGCATGGCCTAGTAGACAGCGCACTGGTCTATTGAACCAAAGTCCCGGATTCGATTTCCGGTAGAGCTAGAAAAAATATATTCGCTTGTTCTCCTTTCGGAAGGCAATGGCAAACCACCGAGAGTATGTCTTGCCAAGAAAACTTCTTTAAAAAATCTAGCCGTTCGGAATTGGCGTTAAACTGTAGGTCCCATATACAATGTGTATAATCCACGTGCGCAACACATGTATATGAAGAGAAGTTGCACCACGCTCGGACATGAGTAATAGGACTGAGGATGGAGGATGTATGTTTACAATGTTATAAAAAGTATCTTAAAGTAGCTGAGAATATATTTAAATATAAATATTATTACCCCGTAACATATCGGCTTTGACAAGCAATTAAAGTTGCTCCAATTGTTTTTTTTTCCTATAAAAAGTTACATTTAGAAATCTAAACTGCAAAAAAAACATTTGCTGGATATGTATAACTTGCTTTAACCCTTAACTAACACGCGGAATGTCAAACACCCCAAAACAAATTTTGTCAAGTTTAGGCATCTTTCTCGGTCGGTTAATCTATAAATTTTGCATAAAATTAATTAATAACAATTTTTTTTTTTATAACAAATTTATTTCAAGAATTTTTTTGAAGCTTCAAAACTAAAAATTTCAGTAAATATGCATAATAGAGGACCCAGCCCCAATGACTTTGACCTTGACATATGTTGTCAAGGTTACCCTCCTGAGTGACCTTCAGAAGGTTTTAGCCATCGCTTGTTATTCGTTAAAAAGTTATTAACAAAAAAAGGTTTGGAAAATATAGTAGCTATTTTGAGTATTGGAAGGCATAAACGACTAATATTACGTTCTTTTTTAAAGCAGAGAATACTTTATTTCGCGAGAAAGTTGCTGCTTTACCAAAACACAACATTTAAAGCAGTAAATTGTTGATAAAGTCATTTTGTTAAAATAGAGAATACTTTATTTCGCGAGAAAGTCGCTGCTTTACCAAAACACAACATTTAAAGCAGTAAATTGTTGATAAATTGAAGTCTTTTTGTTAAAGCAGAGAATACTTTATTTTGCGAGAAAGTCGCTGCTTTACCAAAACACAACATTAAATTAAACACTTAATATCTGTAACAAGAATAAATTGTTAAAGCAAAGAATAGTTAGTATATTGAAAAGTATATATCTCTACTTTAACAAAAAGACTGTTCAATGTATCAACAATTAGCTGCTTTAAATGACTTTTCTTTGTTGTATTACATGTACTATTTTTACATACACTTAGTCATTTATGCCTTTCAATATACTCAAAATAACTGCTATATTTTTGAAACTTTTTTTTTAATAACATTTTAATAAAAAACGAGCGACGGCTAAAACCTTTTGAAGGTCACTCAGGAAGGTAACCTTGACAACATATGTCAAGGTCAAGATCATTGAGGCTGAGTCCCCTATTATGCATATTTACCAAAATTTCATAGTTTAGGCTAATGGGTATAATTTTCCAGTGTTTAATGTATGTACCTGTTTTTTTTCAAGCCCATTGGAGCCTCCATTTCGCCCAACGTTCAAAGTGTACAACACCCCGTGTGCAGATAAACGTTTGATCGCGGACGTGTGCTAGTTAAGGGTTAACAGGATTCTTGTTTGGTAAAGAATAAAAATTGTCTTGTACTAAAAATGGAGTCACAATTGGGAACTAAATTTACGTACAAACATCGTCCAATTTGATGCTATTCTTGACAGACAACGAAAATGTCAGAGTTCATTTCTTTTCCAGTGTGTCATCCCTTTATTCTGCTTGTTTTACCATAGATTGCCAAACAATTTCGGCTCAAGTTTTTGAAACTAGGATTAAATTTTCTCAAAGCGTTCACGCTTAGATGAATTTTCTCATTATCTCTTCATAGAATGGAAGCTAATCTGGTAATATAACAAGTGCATTTAAGCTATGATGTTACATATATTTTAATGTAATTTAGAAATAACGTAACATTTAAATTGACAAGAGAATGATCAAATAAAATGGCTTATAATTTGTTTGTAAAAATATTTTAATCTGCAATAAATTAATATGTTTTTACTTATAATTATTTTTCTAAGATAAGACGAGTAATATTAATAAAAAATAATGTAAATAATAAAATTTATAAAATGCATAATTTTTAATAAATATGTTTATCAATAAATATTTAATTTTAAAGCTGTCGTTTCTGAAAGCAAAATAAAAATCTCAATAACGTTACAAGCATATGAGTTAAAGCGAGTTGAAAATAAACGTGATTTGTTTCTCTGACGATTGTTTACTAAAAATAATTTATACTAGTATTTGAAACTTTTGTTTAGTTTAATACAAAGGGGGAATGTTTCGTAATAGCTTATCGATGCGATCAACCGGTTTGTTGATTCCCCCTCCTTCACTGCATTGTGTTCATTCTGTCGAGTAATGTGATTTTTCCCACACCATTTCTAATTCTAAAGCTTTGCTTAATAACATTTATGTACGCGAAATATCTCGATTAGGTGCCTTGTTGATTATGTCGTAGATGACAAACCGTATAAATTGAGCGTATCATCTTCTTATATAATTTGCTCTACATAAAGTCACACATCTAATACGTCGTGTAAAATACATAAAGATGTTATAAAAAATGTTTCCGGAAAAAAAACTTATTTTTATTATACCGTTTTTATATTATCATCAGTACTTGTAGCAATCTTTTAAAAGCCGAAATTGACAGTATATATGAAAAAAAAACGTTTTTTTTTTACTTTATCAATTAAATTTGTGGTGTTTTTGACGTTTTTATGTTGTCTTCAAGTGTAAATTGTTTTAAATTTAAACATTTATTGATAACATTTTTTACTTAAAAATAATGCATTTTATAAATATATAGTTATTTGCATTATTTGCATAATGCTTTTTTTATATAAAAATAAAAATTTTTTAAGAATACCTATATAAAAGTACTTAATTTTGTAATGTAAATTAATTATTAACAAAATATTACTGATATTGATTAAAACAATTATTACTTTTACATAATAACTTGTTTATCATCGACCAAATGCATGCAAATTGTTAATAGAAACGTTCTATCAACTTTTACTTTTAATTTATATACCTTCACGGAAAAAATTTTGGGGCAGTTGCTGACGCAATTGCGATTGTTGCAGCGCAAACCGCAGATGAAGATCTAAAAGCGTTGGTAATGCAGTTGGTAATTTGCATTACCAACATTTTCAGATCCCAGTTGTCGCAGTTTGGGAGAGCAGCTGTCCCAAAAAAAGAGAGCATTTGTTTCTAATCGTGAACGCGAAACTAGGCTCATCTGCGGTTTGCGCTGCAACAATCGCAAAATTTTTTCCGTGTATGTATCGAGCATGTAAGCTTGCATCTGTTGATAAAGTAGATGCCTAATGAGCTTTTTTTACATGATATGAATCTACGTCATGTCTAAGCATTCTTCCCTACCTTATCGACTGTATATGAGAAAAGCTCAGTAAGCTTTCAAGGAGATTCGCAATATGCTTGACGAGCATAGTTTTCTACAAAGTATTAAGTAATATAATCAAATGTTAGACCAGCCAGGTTTATTTAATCCAAACATAATATATTTTAAAAAGATGACACATCTAAATTAAATAAATTAAAAATCTACAGCTTTGGCCAAAATTATTAGGTACCCTATTAAAATAAAGTTTTTTTAAAATAACATTTATTTTTAAAAGAAATAATAAATAATACGTTATAAATTCGTTTATAATAATAAATACTCTAGTAATAAACAACTTTTAAATTGTAAAAATTTTTCTTGCATGTTATTCGATTTAGTACAGCATAATAATTAAGATACCTAATAATTTTAGTCAAAAAGGTGTACATTTATTAATGTTATAATTCATATTTGCATTTATTGGACAGGATAAAAATGTTTAATAATTTGACAGAAATTAATTGCAATTCAGAGAAAGTAGCCTAAGGAACAAAATAGTTTCTTGCGATGTTATCTGTCTCAGTGTTTATAAACTATTAATAGTATATAATTTTTTTTATTAAAAATTAAATTAATCGATTTATAATATATACATTATAATTTACATAATAACATAATAATTAAATTTAATTTGCCTTTTGCTTTGCCATTTTCTTACGCGTAGTTTACTGTTTTGCAATAATCTAAAAACACTATTTACTGAACAATTTTCTAGCAATTTTTTGAAACTTAAAACAATAAAATATTTTTTTTATTATGTTTAAATATTATAAAACTTTATAAACACTAACATAAAATTAATTGATATTATTATTAGAATGTTTATTAGTTTATATACAAACAATAATATAAGAGATATAGCTTTCTCTTATATTAACATATATTAACATTGCGATAAATGCTTTAAAAAATTAATAAATATTTTACAATATCTTTTACTGGAAATATTTTAGAATGTTAGGATAATCAATTATTTATAATTCTTTGTCAAAGCTGCTATATACAGTCAACATTTTTTACTTATATACTATATATGTATAAGTAAATCTATTAAAAATTCTCTCTTTTTTAATTAAAAGCGAAATAATAAAATATTATTATGGATCGATATGGGAACAAAAGAAAATGAAATTGTTAAAGAATTATCTCGCAAACTGATTTGCTGTCAAAGGCTTTTATTTTTATCGAAGCAATGAGCAATTCGACCCTGATCAAGTTCTCTTATATTTTAAAAGAGATCGAAAGGTCAGATTTCATTCTTATATATCCGCCTTATAACAGGAGCAGAATAAGGCATATTTCGCGACTCGTATAACGGAAATATGTCTTGCTTGGAATACTGCATGGCTATAATTGTATTTCCGTCGTTCTAAGAATTTAATGAATTAAGTATCCGTGCTACACAGCAGTCTCATTAAAATGTTCTCGGTATTATTGAAATGACTCTATTAAAATCGTTAATTGCAATGTCGATCCACAGTATAACAATGAATAATCTAACAAACCATTTTATCGTCACGTTTCGAAATTTCCTAAAATCAGAATTATTTAGCAAAGTTACTATTTTGTTGCTTTTAATTTCTATTCTGATTATTGTGAGGTACCTATTTACGGCAACTTTAGCAGTTTTAACAAATATATAAAATAATAGACGATTAAATATAATAAACTATTAAAATTATACTATACAGTATAATTTTAATATATAAAATTATACTATACAGTATAATTTTAATAAACTATTAGGACATATTATAACTATGTTTAATTCAAGATATAAGACTATGGGCTATATTTGTTTTCATAAATTATTTGGTCTATATTTTTACATATTTACTTGTTTAATTGATAAAATACGTAATTATTAATGTTGCAATTGCTTCTAAAAAATTTTTTAAATTTAATTTTCGAATTAAATTAATTTATAATAATAATAATATTAAAATAAAATTTACATTTATTACTTAATAGTTATTATTGCCAAAACTACTTCAGAAATAAACAAATATAGATCGTTCAAGTTATCGAAGATTATAAATAGGATGTTATCTGTATAATATTTTTTTATGAAAGAGAGACTGGCATATATAAGAAAACATTTGTCTATCAGAAAAAAAGGAAAACAAGTTGAACATGTAGGAAATATGAAAATTTCTTTTATAATTAAAACTTTTCTTATGTCTGCCAGCTTTTCTCATGTGATGCCATAATCAGTCCTATTAACATAGCAGTAAATTTTTATTAATATATCAGATAAATTTCTTAATCAACATTTAAATTAAAATTGATTAACTATTATAATATTGATATTAAATAATGTATATTAAAAAGTGTTAACATCTTAATACTGTATTGTATTTCTATGTACGGCGACACGCGGTCGAGATCGTGATGACATCTATACTCAAGCCGCTTAGTCTACACTCTTAAGCATGTGTCGCCAAAAATTGGAGGTACATGTTGAAATTTTGTCCCTACGTAATTACGAGGGACATAAGTCACTCTTAAGCATGTGTCACCAAAAATTGGAGGTACATAATACCTCGAAGTTAGGAAGTACGTTATGGACAACGAATATTCACCCGACAAAAAAAATTATTTATTTCGAAATTTTATTATTATTTTTTAACTAAATTTGTTTCTTAAGATGCAGTCTATGATTATAAATATTTTTTTGTATTTGAAAAACACACCTTGGTGGGATTTGAACTCGGGACCTCTGCATCGTGAGCCAACTGCCTTACGTGGTCGACTACTTCTTAATTTGAAGTAAACGTTATATATAGTCTACATATGTCATACCAGCGCAAATATATAATTTTTCAAAAATTATCTTAAGAAACAAATTCAGTTTAAAAAGAGTAATAAAGTTTCGAATTGGATATATGATATAATATTGCTCGCTGCTATTCGCGAATGTCTTTCGTTCAACAAATGTCGCGATCATGCCATGGTTGGCTACGTATACATAGGAGGTATATACGGAAAGCCCCCTAAAAAACTGTACCTCCTAAAACTGTACCTCCTATGACACGTCCGTGCACGCGTCCGCGTCGAGTGCTTCGCGAATGTCTTTTGTACGAGGTACATATGTAGGAGGTACACATTTGTACGAGGTACATATGTACGTACGAGGTACGTATGTACGGGGTACATACGGGAAGCCCCCTAAAAAACTGTACCTCCTAAAACTGTATCTCCTAAAAAATTGTTGTACCGTGAATTTATAAGTGCGGTACCTCCAATCGGTACCTCCTCCTTTATCAGTACCTCGTGTATTCCGTACCTCGTGCTACTGTACCGGGAAAAGTATCTCCTAGCAGCATGTAACTCCAAATGTCATTTCCATTGAGAAATTAGTACCTCGAATTTAGAGATACTACGCGGTACATGCTTAAGAGTGTATGGCTCATCTAGTTCGTTCGTCAGTCCGATTAATGGTCGCCTCCCGCGCAGTATCGTGTATCTGTCGTTACTAATAAATAGCATCGTTTACGTTTATCTAAAGAACCGTGTCCCGTTCAATTCCTACTGCCCTTCCACTAACAAAAAGTATACTTTTAATTAAAGAACTAAAGCTTAATGAGGGATTAATATGACATATTACTAATGAGGATTTAATGTGAGTATATATGTACACGGAAAAAAATGAGTTTGCAATAGTAGCTAAATTCCAGTAGCTGAATCAAGCTTAGCTGTAAGAGCTAACACCTTAGTATCGTAGCTAAACTTTGGCTATTATAGGAAAAAGTCATTAGCTGCCACGTAAAAATTTATTAGCTGAAATAGAAAACATAATTTAGCACAAGCGGCTAAAAAGTAGCTAATAAGCTAAAGGCTTAGCTAATAAGCTAAGTAGCTAAAGTAGATAATTCAGCTAAGCGACATTTGATCTGTTGTAGCAAAAATTTGTTGCTATAGTAGCTAAGTTTAAATAGCGAATAAATTTAGCTGGGACAGCAACAACATTAGCTGTCCCTAGAATAGCGACACATCTTAGCTGTCACAGCTAAGTTTTAGCTCCAGTTGCTAATCCTTTTTTTCCGTGAGTAGATTGATGTATAACAAACTGAAGTATATTGAATAATGATTATGTAGCCTATACGTAATAATACTTGAAAATGTCATATAAGAATAGATATATTTCAGACAGATTGTAAATTGTACGTTCAGATTATTCAAGTGTTGGATAGACTATTGTCTCACGTATCCATGTAATTGGCAATTTTACTCTTTATACGTGACAATTCCCGTCGGAATGAGTGGATTTAGAATCACTTTTATTATTAGGATAATAAAGAAATGGAAGTTTCTAGTCAAATTGAAGCAGAAATTGTACAGTTTATTAAATTATGTCAAATTAATGACACTCCAGCGCGGCGCTTCGATAATAGCATGGAACAAAAAAGTATTACTGTAAAAGATGAGAAAGAGCAAAGCAAATCCAATAAAATTTCCATAATCTATTGCCATGAATATAAAAGATACTATATTTAGTCACAAAATCTCGATAAACATGAGAACACAAACTATAAATTGAAATTATTGTTTATTATATAATCTTATTTATTATTTATTATAATACTATTTCGGAAATATTATATTTTTGCTTTTTACTATTATACATATTTTTACTATTATTCTTTCTTTTTCCTAATTTATGACGTTATAAATCTATATATATATATTTTAATTAAATATTTAAAAAAAACTAATTATGTAAATTACAAAGTAGGTATGTTATAATAAATAATATATTTAAAAAATGTTGTTAACAATATATTGTTAAATTGCTATTAATAATATAATGGTTACCGGCCAATAACAAGCAACAAGATTGTTAAAATTTAAAAATATATATTGTTAATAATGTTGAAAAGGGACGTTTTGGCAACACCGTGCCTTCATCAGCCAAATAGACTTGATTACATTGAATATACGAATAATCCGGAATCATACATTTCCACATTGTTAACAATATATATTTTTAAATTTTAACAATCTTGTTGCTCGTTATTGGCCGGTAACATTTATTTCTTTGTCTGATACATACGCGAGCCTGTTCTTTATTTATATTTTTAATAATATAATAATATAACATAATATTAAGAGTTCACAAATTTATCTAACTTGTTTTTTTATGGTTAATGAATTAAGTTGTAGTTTATTATTTTGTATTAATTATCCATTTCTAAATATAATGAAAGAAAACGTTTACTGCTTAATATGCATTGGTATTATTGTGTTTGCAAACAAAGAGAAGAATTCTTCGTCAGAAATTTCTTCAGCTGTTCAAACACATTGATGCTATTTGTTTAGTAGCTAAACGAAAACGTAATAATAAAGTTTCAAGGATTTAATTTATTTTTTTGAGAAGTCGGACAAAACAACTTTTGATTTCGCACATCCTCAACGATTTAACGGCTAACTAACAAAATTGATGATTACCTTTTACTGCATGCTTTTTTTATATTTTATACTCAAAAAAGTAAGTTATGTGGAAATAATGAAGCAGTCAGAAAGCACAATACAAAATCGTTTTATGAGTTTTACGATACTTTGAACTTTAAAAGTCAAACGGTATAGCCAATACACATTAATCGACGTTCTAAAGTCTGACTACCAATCGAGAACTTTTGAGGTTTCTTTTGCACTCGTTGTGTAGAAGAAGAAAGAAATAGCAATTTCAGAAGAGAACCAATAATCTCGCTTGTGCTGGAGCAATTATCATCAATAGTACATTAATATTAGCAATTGAATATTTTTTTATGTCTACTTTTTCTTTGGTATTTTCTAGGTGGCCTAGGGAAATTATGCTTTATATTATATAGTAAATCGTATATCGTATGTTATGAAAATATGAAAGATCAAAGGGTAACGTATGATTTTCGGATCACAGCTCCCTGCCTGATATAAATATAAAACCACTCTGTCGCATTCCGAATAGTATCATCTCTTCTGATGTTTCTTAGAATATCAAGTCATAAAAAATCTTACTTAGCTATCAGACTCTCTTGCGAAACATTCGAAACATTCTGTTTAACTTGTCTTCATTTCGTGATTTATTTTTATATTTAAAACTTGATTGATGGTTACTTCGGTCATCGCGCATCAAAGGGTCAGCGAGATTTCTCAAACTCTGGAAATTACGGATAAGAGTTCGACAAAACTTTTAACCAATGGTTATAGAGGAAAGGAAAAAAAGGATAGAGCGGGGAAAGAACTAACTTGGATCAGAGACAAATAGAACTTTGCTGGAACACGAAACGTGCTGAGAAGGATAAAGGTTTGGAGAGCTTATGTTTATATTTCGATAGATTTCACCTCCATTAAACTTCATCGACTTGGTGAAATCTGAGCAATTGCCGTGATTTCCTGCCGTATGCTACGTCTTACATATTAATTATTGTAAAAATCTACGGAGACATATTGTTATAAAAGAAATCATGGTATTGAATTTAAATTAAAACCGTAAGAAATTTTGATAAAAATTTATTTGATTATTTATATTGCAAAGATGTTTTACAATATCTGTTTTTTTTCCAAATTAAACTATAGGAGATAAAAAAAGCTTAAAATAAAAATTATATACTATCTTCAATTTTCTTTTATTTAGGTGTGGTAAGTTTAATGAAAGTTTTATTAGTCTATCAGTAGTAAAATAAATATTTGAAATAAAAATATTTTTTTCTTTATAAAGCTTTTTTATAAATGATATCTTTAAGATAAGATATCTAAAAGATTAGATAATAATATAACAAATTTTTCATCATATAGGTATAGATTTTAATCAAATAAAAGAGATGTATTCTTTGTTTGCGAGAAAAGCGTATACGTTTTCTGTGGTCGTGAAATAATTCATTAACAAGTATAATAATAACAGTTCTATAATTTCATGAATGCAATGTTAATATTGTATTTAGCAATGTCTGATGTTCATGAGATTTGTAATTATTGATCTATCTATATATGATCAAGTACATTTATGCATCTTGAATAAATCCATGACGCTAATACTAATTTAATCTGTGTTTATTTAATATATAATGTAATTATGTTAAAATACTTAAAAATTATTAAAAAAGTTGTAAAATGTAAATGAAAGTATATTGGAACAATGAAATAAAATAATTACATTTACATATCTATAATTATTTTTATAAATTAGTTTAATATTTACTGTAATATAATAACTAGCTGGTTACCCGGGCTTCGCCCAGGAGTCGTTTTTCTTTAAACGACTTCATTTGTGTTTCAATATCCTTAATCGAAAAAAATTCCTTTATCATCAGGCAATTGCAAAAAATCCTTTATATTCATTTTTATTCAAATTTTATTATATTTATTTATTATTAATTAAATTATATTTAAAATTGCACAATATTTTTTATTCAATATAATTATATTAAATAATTGTACAATTATTATAAAATAAAAATGATTAATAATAGACATTTAACTTTACAATTTTCTTTACATTTTGTCTTTTTTACAATTTATTCATCTTATTCTTTTTATTATCTTACCGATAAATCCGTAGATTAATGTAAAAGCATTCCGCGGAAAATTCTACCCCTGTTTCATATATAATTTTTTAAGATTTGGTCAATTATTTCCCGAAAAATTACAAAAATTAGAAAAATCGGTTTCCAGAAAATTGGTAACGAAAAACTATACACATGATAACACTCCCAGGAAAATTCTACCCCTATTTCATATATACTACTTTAACATTTAGTCCACTAACGGATGAATAGTTAAGCAAACATACATATACACCAATCCACAAAAATACTATAAAATGAAAAATATCACTTTTTTATCGACTGAAGTTCAATTCTATCGTATACAATTCTTTCAGATTCACTCAATTATTTCCTAAAAAATTGGAAAAATTTTGTAACCGATTTCCAAAAAGATCGGTAACGAAAAATTATACACTTTATGGCACTTCCCGGGAAATTCTACCCCTATTTTATATACAATTCTTTAAAATTTGGTCAATTATTTCCCGAAAAATTGGAAAAATTTTGGATACCGGCTTCCAAAAAAGTCGGTAACGAAAAACTGTACACTCTATAACATTCCCCGAAAGATTCTAACCCTATTTTATATACTTTTGGTAAAAATTCGGTCGAATAGTTTAAGAGTGCAAAGAACAGACATACAGACATTCTATTTTATATATATAGATAGATAGACTAGATAGATAGATAGATTAATATTGGATATTTTTTCTAAAATATAATTTAACGGACATGCATATACATATGAGAGGTATATGGTATGCAACACTAATTTATCAAAATCAAAATAATGTAAGAAATAGATAATAAACACACAAAATGAGCTTAAATGTACTCCTCTTTAAAACCACGCTCTTAAAAAGGCTCAAGACAGATGAGTTCGTAAATGCTTTGAGAAATACCATAGAAATAAAAGAGCGTAAAAGAGAGCAATGCGACACTTGAAAGAATGCAAAGTACATCAAAGGATATAAAGAACGCGACAAAAGACATGTGACACTTTTGCAGTTTTACTCGACAAACGACGGCATGTATGATAAAACCTTTATTAAGAGTATAAATAGCTCTCTAAAGCAAACCCTTGAGACTAACAGGATACGTAACAGGATACACCGCTCTTCAAATTTACAAGAAAATTTAATTTTATTAATATCTTTTATAATCTTTGACAACTAAAACAACTTATCGTGAAATAAAGAGTCAAATCGCGCGTGGAAGAATAGGACATTGCCATCAAATTAGAATTTTTTACTTAATAAAAAGAGAAAAAAAACATTAAAGAATTGATATTTCTAATTATATAACTTATATTGTTTTTACATACAACAAACAGATACACACACATGATATGCAGTTGGGGACAGAAAGGTTGTTCGGTTGCGTTTCGGAATGCATCCCATTTGGAAGTGGATGAGCACTAATGCACGCACAGCTTGCGCAGTGATTCATTATAAGAGCAGACAAGATGTTAAATATATTCAAATGTTAAAAGAATTGGTGATTGCTGACATGGTAGCTGGATATTAAATATAAATAGGGTGCGTTCCGAAACTCAACCAGACAACCTTTAATTCTGTCCACAATTATACACTTGCACGCATATTAGACTGTCACATTATATTATACATTATCAAAATATAGACTTTATCATATTATATTGCATTATTTTAGCTTGTTTAATATAACTACATGATTATCTTATCATTATGCTTGTATATATTTTTGTTTGATCCTTTTAATGGTAACTTTTCCAGTATTTAAAGAAAAAAGGTAATGCAATGTTTAAACTATTAAATTTTGTATGAAAGATAACAATTAATTTAATGAAGAAAGAGAACAAAAATATTAATAAAGACAATATTTATTATTGTATTTATACATTAATAAAAGAACAAGTATTTTTGTTTTATGCATAAAAGATTTTTTTAATTATATGTATAATGTTAACAATATTGCTTATATATTATTTTAAAATTTTTCTATATAAAAAAAGCAAAAATGTTTTCTAAATATTATTTGTAACTTTTATCATAATGCATATTAGAAATAATAGATATCGCTGTCGAATCTAAAGACATTGGGTTATTTCTAGATAGCTTAATGTTTGATCAATATTGTGGTTATTCTACTGCAACGGTTATTTCTATCTATCTCTTTTTTCCATTTTAGTTTTTCAAAAATAATTTCTCTTCTTAAAAATATTTTACTTAAGAGGATCCTGGAGCGACGGCAATGATCGATATTTATAGGTGTATGATTTTCTTCGAATTGGTTATACAGATTTGAAATCCCTTTAACACGTTTCAAGTACATACAGAAATGATGGGTGGAGTGGTAAATTGAAGACTAAAAACTTAAAAAAAAAGAAAAAATTATATTTGATACTACTTGGTGTACCTAATCTTTTGTTTTAATGTACGAATTATATAGCTTACGTGTACAAATCGAAAGTACCCCACTAATCAGACTAGATCAAAGAACAACGTTGAATCATTGAATCATTGAAACTAAGATTAAAAACCTAATAAGAAATATTTTCACTGATCGCAGATTTTATGCATTCGTACACACACGCAGTATACATGACGTTGCAATCTGACAAGGACAGATATCTCGTAGAATCTCGTTGGATAAGGACAGAATGATCAAAATAATCGATATTTTTAATTCCGCTTAGATAAGGGCGCTTTCCCGTCAGAGTTTGGCCGTCACTCCAGGATCCCTTTAAATTGCATATTATATATCTAACGATAAGTATAATAGAAACGTTTAGTGATTTTTAAAGCGTACATTAGATCGTAATCACGAACTATCGATAATCCGGCCATTGTACTCCGAAAGATGACGAAAGGGTTGAATGGAAGATGGAAAGGAACAAACTTGATCATAATGGGTGATTGTTTTTGGGGCGTCTGCGCCTGTGATAGTGCGAGAGAGCTGGAACCAGAAGGCGGGCTGTCGAGCGACCAGCCAGCCTTCCAAGCGACCGTCGACCGACCGACCAACCAGGAGGAGGCGCGGAAGCCCTCGGGATGTCAGTCGTCTCCGAGCCGCCGCGCGGTTGAGATGCGAGCCCTCGTGTTTCGCGAGTTGCGTCGGCACCAGACCTCGTGTGTCATCTTCATCCCTAGCTCAAACTACCCCCGTTGATCGGCAATCGCCGATACGAGAGCTCTTGCGCGATCAGCGGTGCACGCGATTCTTTTTTGCCATACTACCGCCGTACCGGAAGCGGTGATGCGCACGTGAGTTATTCTCCTCGGGCTCGCCTCATCCTCTCAGTGTCTATCGAACAATCGCGCGGTCGTGATCGTGATAGAGAAGCGACGGTATATTGAGACAGAAGACAGAGTCAGTTTCCTCGGTGTTACACAATTTGCCGATTGTCTCTCTGTTTTTATACTATCGCCGATTACGCATTTTAATTTGTCAGAATTTCGTGAAATTATGGCGCCCGATTCCTGCGATCGGGTGCTCCCGATGAATAGCCGAAGATCCTCCGGAGAGGAGAATCGACTTCGAGGTATATCTGATATAGCAGCTCTTAACTTTTATAACCGCGATATTATCTCGTAAATTTATTCACAATTATTTATTTTTTGTCCCGCCGGCAACAGAGAAGTTTCTGTTCTCTTATTATTTTCGCATTGCTCGTTCAATAAAATGTATGTTTAGATCTATATATATATATATATATATATATATAATAGTCCCATGTCATCTTTATTATGGCAACACTCATGGCCTTGCGGTATTACACATAAACATTTAGCTTCTTTTTAGTATACCACCAGTTGAAGATTATAGTGATAAATCTTATAAAGCGGAGAAAATGCTGTAGAAAAATTCAAGATCATTCTCCGTGGTTGTTCCTTATTTCGCTCTCGTTATATAGGCTTGGGAAGATACTGTGTTTTAGTTTGGAGATAAGCGGCGCTTGTAAATTTTTAGAAATCAATTTTAATCACAAATTAATATAAAGATTTGATAGTTAGATAATAAAAAAACAAATGTAAGACACTTATTCATTCATATTTGTCGCACGTGCGCGGCGACGCCATCTTGAAACGTGTACGAATTATATGCACAAAGTATCTAATGGCATATCTTTCTATATTTTTGTCCTTTTATTGGTAAACAATCTTGAAATTTACTTCTTTTTATGCAATTTTATTATATATTAATAATTAATATTGCGATATTTGTTATAATCCATTGTATGAATTGTAAAACATTTTTTATTTTTTTTATATAGTATATATATTTGGCGCTTCGTAGAAATCATCGACTTTTAATTAAACTTAGAAAATTGAAATTTCGATTTTCTCTATTTTATGGCAAGAGCTGATAGAATGAATTTATCATGTATTTATACAGTATACATATATTACTTTGCAGTAAGTTGACTTACAAGGTTAAAGACGAATCAAATATCTTACGATACAATATTATAATATTATAATTCCTTTTTTTGTTAAAACTATAAATTTAAAAATATAATATTAAATGTAATTTATATAATAAGTATTGAATATGATTATATATAAATATATATTCATAATAATATACATAACATATCTTTTTAAGGGATGTAATTAAGTTAATAACAAAAAGTTATCCTTTATTCAATTTAATCGTGAATTTTATGTGCATAAGATCTTAATTTAAGCTACGGTTAAGACAATTAAAGTTAAAAATATATCAATTTTGCAATCACATGTACTTTTAATCAAATTTTGCAACGAAAAATGACGTTTGAGAGTTTATCTTTTTACTTTGATATATTATAAATCGCGCGCATAGGATATAATATCAGCAATTCATACAATTAATAATTTTATGCGCATTTTATAGTACGTTACATATTATTGAACATTTTGAATTAAATTTTGGTTTGCACAAAATTTCCAAGAGAATTTTTAACTTATGCTCAACATAGCTCTGAGAGAAGCAGTATCGGGTTGCCACTTTCCTGACGAAGTCGTTAAATTTAATATGCGTCTGCGTAACGCAAGATATGGTCTCGCATCTCGTTAGGCATACGCATATCTCTCTTTAGTGCGAAGCCTCAAATTAGCAAGTGTAACCTAACTCACTTATCACGATTAATGTTATTTAATTCGCAAACCCCTTTATGGAACTTTTCCAAGATTTTTGTAGATAATTATATTAAAAATTGTTGCTTAGAATTTTGTTTTACATACACTGAGAAATCTATTTAGTTGAAATAACCAAATTTTAGTTGACACAACAAAAGTTATTTGTTTCTATATGAGCAAACAAGTACTTTTTTCTAACGCGAGCGTGAAATGGGCCGCTTTTCGCGCTTGTTTTGAGTGAGCAAAACGATCCATTTCTCCACTAGTTGAGAAATAGAGCCATTTCTCAACTAGTGGAGAAATGAAATTGTGAAACAACCGCGAAAAGCGGCCTGTTTCACGCTCTCGTTAGGAAAAATAGTATGAACAACTCGTGGGAAGAATGGTCGAGCCCAAATGAGTGCGACCAACTTCACACTCATTCAGAATTGACCACTTTTCCCACTCGTTGTACAATATACTATTGTTAGAAGAACAAAATAATTTTGTTGCAAGAATATGTATGTGAAACCAAATATTTTGTTCAAAAAACAAAAGATCCAATGCGGCTACAACCAAATACGGAACCTATTTGTTTGAACAAACAAAGTAAATACTGTTGTACGGAGAAAAATAATTTGCTGGCACAGCAGATTTTATATGTTGCGAACGTTGTTGGACACGAATCGCAACGACAACAATAATTTTTGTTTTGGACAACAGAATTTAAATAATATTTGTTAAAAGAACAAAATACTTTCCAACAAACAAAGTTCGGAACAAAACTCGCTAACAAAAAAATTTTAGTTTTATCAACTAATTGGGTCTCTCAGTGTATAACGATTGTGTGAGCTGAAAAGGATAGCTTTTATAATTATTATCTTGCATCATTATTTACATATTTACAAAGCTTGGGTACAAATATACAGATTATATGATATAGTGACGAAATAAAATTAAAAAATTCTTCTGCCGTTTGTTTTTGAGCTACTGCTTTCATCCGTCACTACGACGAACTTATGTTTCCGGTAACCTGAAAATATCTCCGTGATTTTCTGTCATACTCATGGTTGTATATAACTGAATGGTCAGAACATTTATGTTTACGTTTATTAAGCTTTTAAAAAATTGTTTGAAAATCATGTTTTTAATTTTAAAATATGATGTTACGTACGGAATTTTTTTGCCATATTACTGAGGTGGGCAATGTTAAAATATAACAATTTTTTTTCTTTCATTCGACAAAGAGAAAATTTTCTTCTTTTAAAAAATTTTTTTGTTAGGTGACATATACTTAAATCTTTAAAATGTTTATGTAAGAATATAATATAATAATATAAGATACGAGTATATATTTCTCGTTAGTTATTAAATAAAAATAAGTATTAATACTTACACGTTATATGGAGGCTTAATGAGATACTGTATTGTTCAAAAAAAAATTAAATTTCATAAAATTCTTAAAATATATAAGTAGTTGTATTTTAAAACAATTTTTTTTTCTTTAATTTATTTTTATCTCTTTTTAACATGTACAAACTATATATGATTATATTAGTCTACTGTAGTTTGACATGGTGGTGTGACGTTGGCCTAGATCAGAATAAAAGTTTGTACTCTGTGTATGATGATATAATATGTCAAATCCTCGAAGATGTTTATTGCAGTGACTATAACAAAGTATGGATGTGTCGAGAAGAAAGATTATAGGGATTTGGTCGGCTGAAATCAATTAATTCGATGGACATAACGATTGGATTCGTTCCGGGGTGAGACGGATATACGATGACTTGTCCCTTGACGGCGATCCAATCACGATCACTACATAACTGGATGGACTTAATCCCGTGACAGTGCCAATTATAGGAAAGGGAGTTTGCTTCCAAAAAAAGCCATAACTTGTGGGAAAGGCCTACGTATAAAAAGTCGGTTAATTGATTGCTTCGTCAGTAATGCCGAACGGATTGGAGTACGAATATCAGTTTGTAGATGATTAAGATTATTCTCATTATTCACACTCTATTATATCGGATCTGATTTCAGTCGAGTGTCAACTCAGGCAAGTCGATATCCGAAAATTAAACGAATAGTTTTTATATGGAAAACTTTTCAAACCAAAATTTTTTTACACCTAAGTTTTTATATATCACAAACGTTTATAAAGAAATATTATAATATATTTCTTATACCTATAATCACATTTTAAAAATGATTTATATTAAAAATGTATTGTTATATATTTTATTATCAAACCAGCCGGAAAAGTTTTAATTTTATATTAAGAGTTTTGTACTAAAATATTAATATGTGTATAATTTTTTATTTTTATACGACAATATAATATTTACTAAACTAAAATATTGTAAACCCTACGGGGAAATGCAATAAACTAATCATACATAATATTTACTAAACAAATTAATGTTGGTTTGTTGTTTGTTTATTTTAGTTTCTAGATTTCTACAAAAATAAATAGTATATTTAATTGTTTATTATATATATAAGTTTTAAATAAAATATCCTAAAATGTATTTTTAAATAATTAAAATTGGTATTTTTAATTAACAATAGCTATATAAAATAGACCAGCAAATTGTGGTGATTAAAGGGCTGATGAGAGTACAATGCGGTTGTTGGTGCGTAATTTTTCAGATTAAAACTAATTTATTTAAACTTCAACAGTGTAGGTAATGTTCCGAACGTTTTGACTCCACATTGAGGCCATTTTAAGCGATATAAAAAGTTAATAATTTCTTCATTGTACCAAAGGTGTGTTTTGAGGAAGTCAAAAAGGCAAAATGGAACGTTGGCGTGTAATCGAACTAAAAGATCGTTATCTGTAATATAGTCAGAATATAAAATAAAATTATGCTTTTATTCCAATAATGATTATACTATCATGTGTATTTGCTTTACTGTCTGTTTACGTCCTGTTATTTTATTTTCTAATTATGAATGTATGCTTTAAATATTTATTAAACGTTTCGTTATGGCTAATAATGCAATATGCGAAGTGCTTAATAAATCATAAATAAAATAAATGATAATTCAATGAGTAACGGATGTTAGACACTGTATATACATTTACAATATAAATACAAAATATCTATTTTTCAATGAAAGACTAGTTTACTTGTAATAAACATCTACAAATGTTTAAAGTCAATTAAACCTGGCTGAGGTAATATTTTCTGCAATAAATTCTATACAGTTTTTAGATAATTATTAAATTGCGTCGATTTAATTCCGGGGAGAGGAAAAGATTTTTAATATCCCAACGATAGTTGTGTTTCAAGTCCGACTGTGATCGGCGCGTAATAATAAGTTGGAATATATATGTAGTATATGTATTTTTAAAACCTACCTTTTTGGTGGGTTACCGTGGGTATCCTTTTTAAAACCAACCTAAAATATAATACGGAGGAAGATGTTAATAGGGTTAATAAGGGGAAGGGTTAAATAATTCTGTGAGGTTGCATAATGGCCAGGTTGTTTTGGGAATTGAATATGCCATGACTTGTAAAGGTTTTTGGGCCGTTTTACTGAAAAAAAATACGCCTTTCTTGGCACATAGCTGAAATAAAGTCGTATTGCATATATGTATATGTAAAAAAATTTAACTAAATGTTAAATTATGTAAAAGTGATATTTACACTGAAAATTTTGTTAATTTCAATATTAATGCTTACCATTAACTTAAAAATTAAGAATTAAGAAAATAAACGCGTAATCTTTTAATAAATTCTTCTATATAACAACTGTAAAGAGAATAAAATATAGGAAATATAATATTTTTATTATAAAAATTTATTCTTTAGCATATCAATATTAAATAAAATTTTATATTTCATAAAAATTAAAAATAAATAGATAACAAATTATATACCATATTATGCGGGATATCCTTCAATTATTTCGTGTTTAAATCATTAGTTGATTATTTGATCATTTTGATCAAATAGTTAATCAACCAGAAACATGATGGCTTTACCTAAAATTCGTGAACCGTCATCCTTCATGTATTTACAAACCAGAGCACATATTATCGATGAAGACGATGTAACATGGATGGGCGCGTGGCGCAAGTTTGTACAATACATAATTAATGGAACGCAGAGCCGACTTTCACACAGACTGGCTGTTGCAATCAAGATTAATTGAATCAAGCCAGAGTTATTCAACGCTCATTCTGGAGATACAATGTATTTTTGAAGGAGTCAAAATATTCAAATATTCGCATAACATTGATCTGAAGCAGCAGAAGTAGTCTTCGTTTATACATAAAATAAATCATCTTTGTAAATACAATACATTTGATATTCTAGCGACTTAAATGCATAATTAATTTTCTATCATTTTTACTTATACATTTAACTCTAGCTCGCCACACTCCGGTCCAGGGGACCGCTGAACGTTTTTCGGTTTTCTTATAGTTTTTACATAATGTAACGTAATTTTTTAATTTATATAATAAATTCAGTTTAAATTCAAATAATTTTCGATATTATCACATAAACATCTTATTCAGAGTCTATATCTCCAATTTCTACAGTACAAGCTTAAAAATATTAATTATAATGAAAATGACAATGCCACAAAGTTGAGCGCGGTCACAGACCGGAGTGTGGCGAATTAAGGACTCAAAGATATAAGTGTGGCTAGCTAAGGTTAAATGACTCATTATTATAGTATTAACAAAATAGACCTATATAGCTCTAAATTTTCTATTTTAAATCGCTAAAATAAATAAATCTTAACTTATATATGCACAATTTATTGTAATATAATTTACATGCATAAAAACTTCAATGATACCATGGTATTTTTCTTTAAAAATTTACAATTTTGTATTGTGCAATTATATTTTGACAGAAGTGTCTTATTTTTGATGAATCAAATTCTAAACGCTTAAATTGCTTTTACATCCTGTATACATGATGCATTTAGCTGCAAAAATTTAAAAATTGATTCTTGTGACCATCATCAGAGATTACGATATTTCTGCATTCAAAATACACTGAAAAAATATTGTGAAATTTATACGTTTTGGTCTGGATTGGTGATTCAAATAATTAAACAAAATTCCATTTGATTGTTTTTCCGTGTGATGTAGTTACTTTCATGAAATATTTGTTTTCTATAAACTCGACATTTGCACCATCAATGTTTTCGACGTGATATTTCACAATTAAAAAAAAGTTTGCAATCGATTTCTGTAGTGAGCACAGGCACAGAGTTTTATTGGAAATATCGCAGACACGCAATTGGCTCGCCTTCCAGTATATCTCTTCCTATGTAAATAATTCGCCGATAATTCAATTCGACAGAGCAAATATTTTTTGAAGTTTTATCATTTCCGAAATCTAATTTACATTTTGAAACATTTTAATTCACATTTTGAAATATTTATTAAAAATTGCAAATTGCAATGTTAATTTAAAATTGCAACATTTATCTGCGATTCGTTAATCTTTTAATCACAGTACACTCTCTTTAGAGTTAGTAACTCATGTTTCATTAATTAGATAGCGGGACTATTTCTACTTCCCTATATCGTGCTGCTTTAGCAAATGACACAATTTCTAGTAGACGTATATATATGTATATATATATATATATACGTATGTATGTACATATAGGTGTAATTAAACTTGTTAATCTAATAATTTTAAACAGAATAATGAATTTTCTTCGCCAGTGTATAGAATAACAAATAAGCAACTTAATCGACAGACTGGCAATATATAACATCTCTTTGATGTGACCATTGAAAAAACTATGAGCCAACTCGCTTTGTCGGATTCACACAGCACTTTTTCGAATCAATCGTCAAGACACTACTAATTTCGACCAACGCTTTTGGTCAGATGATGTAATTTGTAAATTAAATAATTTTTATTTTATTGCAAAAAAATATTACCCCAGCCAGGGTTCGAACCTGGAACCTGCCGTATACCGTGCGGGTGTCGTGCCAATTCGACCACCGGGGCTATGGTAATATTCATCGCAATAACAACTATACGATCGAGCACCGATTCTTCAGTTAACGGTGTATAATAAACAGAATAATGAATTGAGATAATTTTAATTGAGATTATTAATTCTAATGCGATTTAGCATGGTTGTATAAGTTTTTTATTAAAGCATTGCTGCATTCTTATTATTTTACTTTTGGTAATACCAACTTTTCTTTCTAACTCCAAATATCAGAGTGCTTTACTGTTTATTCTGTATAACTTCTGTATAAATTTTTTTGTATTATTATATTTTTTATAATTATATAATTATATATATTTTTTATATAAAATTTTCTTCTAGTTTCTTATGATTTAGAAAATATTATGTAAAAAAATATTGTATTATAATAGAAATATTAATGAAATATTAACAATTATTCTTATTAAAAAATAATAAAACTTTTAATATTTAGTAATGAGAGCATAAAATATATACCTTTTAGTTTTTTTAATAATAACAGCTAATAATAAGTATTATTTTGCAGAAAATTATAATTGATCGTTATTTAATTAACGTAATAATTACTTAGAAAATAATTATTTTTGAATAAGATAAAATATATAAATTTTTGTCTTATAATTAGTTTCTTTATACGGCACATGATAAATATACATTAGGTATTTAATCTATCATGTAATTATTGACGTCCATATCATGAAAACAAAGTTTGGAGCTTGTAAATTATTTGATACATGTATAAGTAAGCTTCAATTAATTAAAACTTTAAATTTTTTTCGTAAATCAAGATTTAAGTAAAAATCATAAGTATTAAGAAATGTTAAATATTAAATGACATTTTTTAAACAACAATTTGTAAAACAGATATTACAGGAATTTGACAGGCATAATAACGATTTGTGAATATGTTATTAATTATGCTTTTAATTAGAGGCAAGGAATAATGCATAATTATTTTTGATTATGTATGATCTCTTTATTTTGTTTATTCCTATATATGTACATATTAATTACATAAACTACTGTATTATATAAAATATATTTTAAATTTAATTAAATATGCAGTATTATATTACACATTTAAGTAAAATAGAAAATACGATTGTTATCTTATTTCGAAACTACAAATATATCAGGACTTATGAAGTGTAACATACTGTACTCATTTAAATCGAACAATTAAATAGTTCGTTAAATTTATTACATTATATTATATTTATTTTATTATTTGTTGTATTATAATGTATGAAAGAGCAAATTCAACAGGTGGAAGAAAATATGCTGAATGAGATAATAAATTACGGTTACAAAATGTTTGTATTAATTTACTTTTAATTAGAGAGTCGTATTAAATAATAGAATTTAAAGTAATAGAAGGATATATTATTAGTAAACATTTTTTAAATTAATTTTTAATATAAATGTCAAAAATTTTATAAATTTTTTGGTTTGTAGCAAAATTTTATTTTACAGTTGCTACGATAAAATTTTTTTCACAACACCTCCACGGAAAGTTCGATTTTCCATGCCTGTAGAGAGGGGCGAAAGTGACCAATTTCACGCCAGGGCTTACTTTCTTCTCTAAGGAGGTAAATTGTTACTTTCTGCCCCGTATAGCGGGCAGATTAATGTAAAAGCATTCCGCGGAAAATTCTACCCCTGTTTCATATATAATTCTTTAAGATTCGGTCAATTATTTCCCGAAAAATTAGAAAAATTAGAAAAATCGGTTCCCAGAAAATTGGTAACGAAAAACTATACACATAATGGCACTCCCAGGAAAATTCTACCCCTATTTCATATATACCATTTTAACATTTAGTCCACTAACGGATGAATAGTTAAACAAACATACATACACACCAATCCACAAAAATACTATAAAATAAAAAATATCACTTTTTTATTGACTGAAGTTCAATTCCATGTATACAATTCTTTCAGATTCACTCAATTATTTCCTAAAAAATTGGAAAAATTTCGTAACCAATTTCCAAAAAAATCGGTAACAAAAAATTATACACTTTATGGCACTCCCCGGGAAAATCTACCCCTGTTTTATATATAATTCTTAAAGATTCGGTCAATTATTTCCCGAAAAATTGGAAAAATTTTGGATACCGGTTCCCAAAAAGATCGGTAACGAAAAACTATACACTTTATAGCACTTTCCAGAAAATTCTAACCCTATTTTATATACTTTTGATAAAAATTCAGCCCAATAGTTTTTAAGTTAAAAACGTTCAAACACACCACCCCCCCCCCCCAAGAATTTTAAATATTATTATAGATAAGGGTAGAAGAAACCAAAGAAAAAATTGTTTTTTGAGTTTTTGATGTCAATATGTTCAGTGTTCTAAAACGTCGAAATATTGCATTAAAAAAATGTGTGTATGTGCCAAATTTACCGAAATTTTTATAACTCTAGAACTAATCAACCAAATCTTAACGAATTGTATATGAAATAGGAGTAGAAAAGACTGAAAAATATAATAAAATTAATAAAAATTGTTAATAATAAAAGGGTTACCGATTTCTGTTAAAGAAAACAGCTAAGTTTACTGAAATTTCTATAACTCAAAAACTGATTAATTAAATTTTAAAGAATTATATATAAAATAGGGGTAGAAAAGACTGAAGAATATAATAGAATTAATAAAAATTGTTAATAATACAGGGGTTACCGATTTCTGTTAAAAACAACAGCTACAAGTTTACTGAAATTTCTATAACTCAAGAACTAATTAACTAAATTTTAAAGAATTATATATGAAATAAAGGTAGAAAAAATTGAAGAATATAATAAAATTAATAAAAATTGATAATAATAAAGGGGTTATCGATTTCTGTTTAAAATATCTACGTAATTGCTCTAATTTCCGCCTTTAGACAACAAACAAAAGCGGAAACAAAAGTAGAAGCCTTCGCTCACAAAGCTCCTCTATGAGGAAGCTTTTATTTTATTCAATGTATAATTATTAGTATTTATTTGTTTTGGCTTCCTCATAGAGGAAGCTTTGTTAGCAAAGGTTTCTACTTGCACACTTAACCCTTTAGGGGCCTGTGTACATAATTATGTACATTCACTAAAAAAACTAAAAAACTAAAAAAATTAAAAAAAAAACTAAAAAAACTAAAAAAAAACTAAAAAAACTAAAAAAACTAAAAAAATTAAAAAATCTAAAAAATTTTTATCAGGGACGTCTTTTAAGACTATTTTATAAATTATAACATTTTACTCCAACGGGATCGATGTATGGCCCCTAAAGGGTTAAAAACAAGGTTAAAAACTATAAGGAAGCAATATGCAGGTTTCTACTTGCACACTTAAAAACTATAAGGAAGCAATGTGCAAGTTTCTACTTGCACACTTAAAAACTATGAGGAAGCAATGTGCAAGTTTCTACTTGCACACTTAATTTTTTTGAAATTTTATTGTCATTTTAGTTTTGTGTTATGTGGGGGGCCTCGCTTCCCACACCCCTCATTAAGGGCTTTGCCCCTGGACCCCGCATCACTCTATTTTTCTCTTTCTATTTAACGATACGCGCGTATAAACTGTACGAATGGAACACCAAACGCACACACTCTACAGGCATTTAAAAGTTGAACATTTCCGTAAAGGTGTTGTGAAAAATATCGTATGCACCTCGAGTCGAGAGCTTTTCCAGACTCGTATGATTTGCCGCCCGAGCCAAAAGCGAGAGCGACAAACTTCACACTCGTCTGAAAAACGCAGTTTTCTCCTCTTGGTGCACAATATACCCTTATAGAAATTTAATACTGTAAGTGATTTTTTGGCTAGTAATTATTCACTTAAAAGCACTATTAAAAGCACTGTTAATAGTGCTTTTAATAGTGCTTTTAAATGATTAATCACTAGCCAAAAAATTACTTACAGTATTAAATTTCTATAAGGGTATATTATAATCTTTTATTATTATGCTAATTATAATTTTTTTTAGTTTATTAAAATATAGTTGTTAAATTAAAAATATTGTGTTTATATGTATATTATTATTTTTCATTTTTATGAAATATTATACAGTCAGCACATATCTTAATTATTTAAATTGAATATAAAATAGACACTGTTATTTGAGAATTTATTAAGTTTATATTAAACAATTGATGTGAAGTCCGTTTAAACATTTATCTAACATTTCATCACAAATATGTGCACGATATTATTATTTTATACCGAACTATTCTTCTTGTCTTTATATATTTTTTATATATGTATAATTAGTATATCTTGCGCACGATAAGTAGACCTTAAATGCCTTTAAAAAGTCATAATATGTAAATTACATAACGTATTTAAATGGAACTCACAATTTAAAAGCCACATATATTGGTGATACGCGTGCAATCCTTAATTGTATAGTTCCGAATCCTTTTAACCCTTTGTAGTCACACCGGGTCAATTTGACCCGAGCTTCAACTTTGCTCGTAAATATCTTAACTTGAAAATTGGCGGGCATGACGCCTTCTAGTTGTAATTAAAAAAAAATTTTTTTTTTAAACAAATTTTTCGCGAATTTTTTTTATATGTTAAAAATTCCTGAGGCCCTTTTTTTTTTATAGCAATCAATTTAGCAATATCGCAAGTGCATTCGAGAATTTTTTCAACACGATCGGTGGATAAATGGTCAAATGGCGAACGGTCAAAGTTCATCTCGGGTCAAAATGACCCAGAGTGACTTCCTTGTTTGAAAAAATAGGTGTGACTACGGAGGGTTAAACTCATCTAATTTAACAGAGTTCTGGTTTTTAAATAGTATGTTTTGTTTACCTATATTTTTCCTTAAAAACAACGCTTAAAAATAAAAATTAAATTATATAGTAAAGGACGTTTTAGACACGTCAGTAATTGCCAAATTTTGTTTTCACATTGAATATGCAAACATTGTTTCATAATTAGATATTACGATATTATGATATTAACATAATCTCAATTAACTTTCTGAATAAACTCAAATAAATCTTGAGAAACATACATATTTTATTTTGATTATTTAGAGGAAAGTCCCCTATTATCAGATAAGCTCCTAATATGCGATAGCGAGGTTTCTGCTAAACTAATAGGTTCTATCTGTTGGTGCCATCGTGAACTTATTGCTTTTAGAGTAAACCCTATTTAGTGGAAAATTCATTATTCGATCGTGCGTGCACTCGCCTACTACATTTTTCAATTCTGCACATAAACTTTCGGCAATCACGAAAATAGATGTAGTATCTCATAATAGGGGACTTTTCTAATAATTTAATTATAAAATTTTCAATTTTTAGCAAAAATAAAAATTATGGCATTTTTACGTATTGTCCATTATAAAACAATGTATAATAATGGGAAAAAGCATAAAAGAGAATAAATGAATAACAATTAAGAAAAAAATGCAAAATAAAATTTGTTTGAGTTTTTGTTATCTATCGCTTTCATAAATAAATCGAGATAAAATTAAATCCAATGCCAATTGCTATAGCATTCGCATTGCAGCAATATAAATTTTCTGATTGTAACGAAATTTCACTCAATAGGTATATCTAGAAAACAATCGATATTGTATTCTGTTTCTAATAATGAAATTCTGTACTACTAGACAGCACACATGCAAGAGAATTATTTCATATCGTATTGGGTTTAAGAGGCGCATTTAACGTTGAATACACGAGACAGAATTTCACCGTGTTGTTACATGTAAAGTGTGCCAATGAGCGAGGAAGAAGCTTTTACGAGTACATAATTTCCAATCTCCCGGGGTGCGCGAAGTTTTAGCATCGGAAAGATATTATCAAAGTAACGAAGCATATTGAAATCTACAATTCATCACCAAGCTAACTACTTCTAACGATATTTTTTTTTTATTGAGAAAAAAGATTACTTAGCTCGTAAAATTATTACGTGTTGATCACGGTGACGAGGGCTCGACTCAAAGCACATTTCCTTCATTTAATTGAAAGTGACGCAATAAAATTCTATTGCCAGACAAATTTGATTGATGCTTCTAATTCTCCACACCCAAATATCCCCCGTCAATAAATAAATAAAAAGTATTGCCTAAAAAATTACTATATTTTTGTCCCTTCTTTATATCTCAAATTATTAACTTGGTGAATATATATTGCTTCCTCATAGAGGAAGCTTTGTTTTCGTGAATTTCGTATATGAACCTTTAATTGCGTATAAAGTTGGGTTTAATCAACCAAATTTAAATGATTTATATATGAAATAGGGGTAGAACAAACCAAAGAAAAGATTGTTTTTTGAGTTTTTGATGTTAATATGTTCAGAGTATTCCAAATGTTGAAATATCGCATTAAGAATGTATGGGTCGTACAGTCCTTGCTAAAAGTTGAACTTTCAATAAAAGAAGACTTTGCATGTATGTCAAACAACTCAAAATTTTTTATATGTTAGAAGGGATTACCGTTAACAGTTTGAATATGATTTTTTGTTATTTAAATAATTAGTATTGTTTAAACAATTAAAAAAATTTTTTGTGGCAAAAAATTTTGAAACTTAAAATACAATATCAATGATGTATGTTTTACACATAAAAAAAGTTTAAGAAATATCTTAATGGTTTATTTATATTTTATTTATATTTACAGCAAAAATGTCAATTCTCCATAAAGGATAATGTTAATTTTATCAACTTTAAACTTAAATAACTCTTAAATAACTTCAAAATTTTACAGAGTATTTTTAATTTAATTTAGAAACAATTTACTGCACTTTCTGAATATATTTGAAATTCCTCCAATACATCCTTAATTACAATAACTTTTAAACCAGTAAGAAAATTGTGCTGAAATTTTACACAGATACTTAGACGTAATAATAGAACAATCTATGAAATTTTTAGATTTTTGGTAATGCTTTAAGATGTTACCTATACATCCTTAAAATCGCATGTCCGTATGTGTGTGTGTATGTGCAGATTTGATGTCCGTGGTTGCTCTAACTTCTGCAAATATTGAGATATCGGGCTGAATTTTTTTTAATCGATAGAGTATCATTCAAAGAAGGTTGGTATTGAATTTCGCAATGATCGGTAAAGATGTTTTTTTTTTAATTTTTGAATTTTTTTAGAAATGTCCGTGGTTGCTATAACTTTTGCAAATTTTGAAATATTGGGCAACTTCTAATTTTATTATATTCTTCAGTCTTTTCTCTATCCCTATTTTTCTTATAAATTTTTCCAGAATATTTATTAACAGTGTAAGTGTAAAATATGGAATATTGAAAATTGTTTACAAAAAAACTTTATTTTTAAATAATAATAAACAAAAAGAAGATAATAACAAAATGGATTTTAATAGGTACATAAAAAATAAATTAAATAATGCGATGTATTTTATGATTTTACCTTATGATACATGCGCGAAGTCTAATCAAAAGCAACATTAGTTCTTTGCATACGATGCGACGTTTCCATCAGATTATGAAATAAGTCACGAAATGAAAAAAGGCGTTGTCAGCAGGCGAACCGTATGACAGACAAACAAGAAAGTAACAAATTGAAAAGCGCCGTTGAAACTGACGAGTTTGGAATGACGGGTTGGAATGACCTCGTTAATTAAATCAGCTTCAATCCTATGTAATGTAGCTGCTAGCCTATATATTATTGGCATTAACGAAATTGTCAGAAATACGGGAACGTCAAGAGATAGTGAAAGGGCCAAAAAGATTCGATGATGACGAGGGCTTATCTAAAAGTTTCCGGAATTATTTTTTCAAAAATATTTAAAGTGTATTTACAGGTGTGAAACTTTAATTTCCTTCAAAGTGCTTCGTATCTAACTTGATGCAACAATCTCAGCGCTTCTCTCACTTCAGGGGAGAGGGGAAAGAAACATTGTTTATAAATTACGAAATTTTTAAATACTTCCTGGTATATCGTGCAATAAATAAATCCATCATTTCTGAGATCCTGACTTAATTCTGAAATTAAACAGCTCTTTTTCAATTATTTTTGCTACTTTGTACAAATTATGTATGTTTTATATACATACGCTGTATAAGCCATTTCTCAGAAAC
>NW_020218106.1:344529-362467 GCF_003070985.1 Temnothorax curvispinosus | reverse complement strand
TCTCTCTCTCTCTCTCTCTCTCTCTCTCTCTCTCTCTCTTGATCAATTTTTGAAAAATAAATATGCAGTATAAATGTTGATATATTCTTGAGAGATTCTTGACCTTTAAAAGTTATTATACATGGAAATAAATATGTAATGTCAATGTAAATGTTTTATTGTCACAAACAACCAGAAAATTAATGTAGGAATTTTATAAAATTATAGTTTCACACGTTGACAATTTTTTCGACTCAAATACTCTTTAAAAATTTGGCTCACATTTTATATCATCGAACGAATAAAAGACTATATCGAGTAAAAATATTTTGGTACATACTGAAAATAACATAAAGTAAAAGATAAATATAAATATGTGTTTTTATGTTTCTCGGGTAAGTTGTATCTACATTCTGGTTGCAATATCATGAAACAGATATACCAATGTACACTTTACCAATCAATATCAAATTTTTTTTTTATTTACATAGAAACCGAAATAATGACTGTATTTGACGCACAATATAATCGAAAAAATATGTTATAGACGAGCATAATGTGTAGATACAAATGCATATGATAAATATATATACTTTTCAATATGCAAGTTTATTATAGTTGGCGAAATTGTATGGCGAAGGAAAAAAGTATTATTAATATCATAATTTTATAACAGTATTAATTATCATTTATTCAAGCTCGAGACATTTCTTTAAATTCAAAATCAAAAAAATTTGTTTTATCTTAAAATAAAATATTAATGTTTAGATATCACTATGACTTTTTAAATTGATTTTATAGATAACAAAAATATTTGAAGGAGAAATGGTAGAGGAAAGTCTCTTATTATGAGATAGGCTCCTAATATATGCTATAAACTAATAAGTCCTATTTGTTGGTTCCATTATGAACTTATTGCCCTTAGAGTAAAATCTGTTTAGTGGAAAATTCATTATTCGATCGTGCGTAGACTCACCTATTACATTTTTCAATTCTGCATAAACTTCCGGCAATTATGCAAAATAGATGTGGTGTCTCATAATATGGGACTTTATCTTTCTATCTTTAATTACAATTAATACAATTTAATTTAGAAATATGAAGAAAAAAGAATTGAAACGTAGTATATACATATATATATTTTTTTGTTTGTTCTTGCTTATATTTGTATTTATTATTGGCAATAACGAAAAATAATTTACGTTATAATTGTATATTGTAAACAAAGTAAGTTTGTTGAATTTCTAATTTGTAATGTAAATAAGCATGTGACAGAACACATGTAATTACGTGACATGTAAAGTAAGGAGTGCCTTTTCTTTTTATCTCTCCATTATGTATGCATAATTATATCATGCATGTATCCGCGGTGGTAAAAGTGTAATTAAATTACGACATATAAAATATTGCTTCCATTAAAGATTAACTACTCATTGTTATTCTCGCGGTGAAACTTAATTCTGCAAATTTGTAACATTTTCTTGATATACACTGTTGCTTCCTCATAGAGGAAGCTTTGTTTTCGTGAATTTCGTATATGAACTTTTGATTGTGTATAAAGTTGGGTCTAATCAACCAAATTTAAGTGATTTATATATGAAATAAGGGTAGAAGAAACCAACGAAGAGATTGGTTTTTGAGTTTTTGATGCCAATATGTTCAGAGTGTTCTAAAATGTCGAAATATTGCATCAAAATCGCCTGTCCGTATGTGTGTATGTATGTGCAGATTTAATGTCTGTGGTTGCTCTAACTTTCGCAAATATTGAGATATCGGGCTGTTTTTTTTTTTTTTAATCGATAGAGTATCATTCAAGGAAGGTTGGTATTGAATTTGGCGATGATCGGTAAAGAGGTTTTTTTTTTAATTCTAATTTTTTTAGATGTGCAGATTTAATGTCTGTGGTTGCTTTAACTTTCGCAAATATTGAGATATCGGGATGTTTTTTTTTTAATAGATAGAGTATCATTTAAGGAAGGTTGGTATTGAATTTGGCGATGATCGGTAAAGGGTTTTTTTTTAATTTTAATTTTTTTAGAAATGTCCGTGGTTGCTCTAACTTCCGCAAATATTGAGATATCAGGTTGTTTTTTTTTTTAATCGATAGAGTTTATTTATTTATTTATTTATTAAATCCATTCAACCATTCATCCATTCATCCATTCATCCATTTATCCATTCATCCATTCATTCATTTATCCATTCATTTATTTATTTATTAAATTCATTCATCTATTCACCCATTCATCCATTCATCCATTCATCCATTCATTCATTTATTTATTTATTAAATCCATTCATCCATTCACCCATTCATCCATTCATCCATTCATTCATTTATTTATTTATTAAATCTATTCATCCATTCACCCATTCACCTATTTATTCATTATTCATTCATCTATTCATCCATTCATTTATTTATTTATTAAATCCATTCATCCATTCACCCATTCATCCATTCATCCATTCATTCATTTATTTATTTATTAAATTCTTATGGTTTTTAAGTGTGCAATCCTTCCTCTATGAGGAAGCCAAAACAAATAAATACTAATAATTATACATCGAATAAAATACAAACTTCCTCATAGAGAAGCTTTGTGAGCGAAAATTTCTACTTGCACATTTCAAAACCATAAGAAAACAATGTGCAGGTTTCTACTTGCACACTTAAAAACTATGAGGAAGCAATGTGCAAGTTTTTACTTGCACACTTTTTTACGATTGTTTTTAATTTCTCATATATATTACCATTATATAATAATTCTTGATTTATATAATACTGTTACAGTACATTATAATTAAACATGTTTGAGAAATATAAAAGACAATTTTTATCTACGGAAAAATATTTTATCAAGAAGAATGTATTTTAATATTTTTGTTAATTATTATTATATCTATAATAATTATAATAACAAATAAGATAAATATTAACAAATAAATAGAATTTAAGAAAAAGTTAGAATTTTAAAAAGTATTATATTTTATATTAAGTAGAATAGAGAGATATTTCACGCGCACCTAATATTAAGGAATTAATTTAGATAATGGCTGTAGGATAATTTGACATAAAAATTTATAATTAAGTATCCAGTAGCTAAAATTAGGGACATGAAGCCAGCCAATTTTATTTTAGCACCGACGTGACGTTCTTTGCCACTATAAAATGCTTGCTAATAGATCCTGTGTGCTTGTGCACATATGCTCTCTTTTGAAGTTTTCGCTCGTATAAAAGACATATATGTACGTTGCCCGCAATAATACAAATTCTCATTTTGTATGCGAATGCAAGAATGTACGCCATTCGCACGTGTGTCATTTATATCGCGCGTGGCAGTAAATAGGCCAACCAAATAATTACGCGTTGTTAAATGATTCGTGCATTGGATTCCCAAACGGTTTCAATAGGTCATACGGAGATCGACATTTGGTCGAAATTATGAATGGAATTCATATAAATCCCTGAAAGTGGTCATTTTTATACGTAAAAAATAAATTAAAGAGTGATCTTCAAATTTTTAGCATGAAAACACACAAATAATAAAATCATATTTCATACTTTATTTTTAGTGGATTTAGGATTTAATTGTAACAGAAGTGTAATCCTTTTAATTATCAAAATAAAGAAGATTGAAAAAATGGTAAAAGTAAAAATTAAGTGTTTGAAATCTGGGTTAGATTCCGATAACTGTGGCGCTTTAATTTGATGATGGTTTCTGGTAGTACTTTTAATGCTGAACAAAAAATTATATAGGTTTTATAGGGCTAACTGCTCTGGTTTTCGAGATATACAGTGTTAAATGTAAGCGAGGGAGGGGCTACCACATCTCCCCCGAAATTGAATATATTTATGCTAAGCACAAATACTGTTATGCTTCACGTAAAGAATGTACACAAGAACACGCATATTTTTTCCACTCGAGACAAAAACGTAAACAACGTAAGATATTTCGAGGTCTCTACCCTTTCTCCTCTGACTTGAATATAGGGCGAAACATAAGGTTTATCATTGTCATGGTTCGTGTTTTCAACTTTTCACGCAAACCGAGGTTCACCCCCATCTCCCCCCTGCTTTCGGGGGAAGTGCGGTAGCCCCTCCCTCGCTTACGTGTGTACTGTTTATACACACACACAATTATAAAGTATTATTTAAAAATTCATATTAACTTTCCACGCATGAAAAGTTCACGCATACACTTTTCACACAAACCGAGGTTCACTTTCACTTCCCCTTTGCTTTCGGGGGAAGTGCGGTAGCCCTTTCTTCGCTTACGTGTGTATTGTTTATACACACACAATTAAAGTATTATTTAAAAATTTATATTAACTTTCCACGCATGAAAAGTTCACGCATACACTTTTTATGCGAACCGAGGTTCACTCCCACCTCCCCCCTGCTTTCGGGGGAAGTACGGTAGCCCCTCTCTCGTTTACGTGTGTACTGTTTATACACACACAATATTAAAATATTATTTAAAAATTCATATTAACTTTCCACGCATGAAAAGTTCACGCACTTTTACGCGAACCGAGGTTTACCCCCACCTCCTCCCTGCTTTTGGGAGAAATGCGGTAGCCCCTCCCTCGCTTACGTGCGTACTGTTTATACACACACAATATTGAAGTATTATTTAAAAATTCATATTATTTATTTTTAACTTTAACACTGTATATCTCGAAAACCAGAGCAGTTAGCCCTATAAGACGTATACAATTTTTTGTTCAGCATTAAAAGTACTACCAGAAACCATTGTCAAATTAAGGCGCCAGAGTTATTGGAATCTTGCCGAAATCTGCAATAAACGGTTACGTAATACATATCACATGAACTTTTGTTGTTAAAAAAAAAATAATTTTAAAAAAGTTAAAATTTATCGAAGAATCTGCAATGGAAAGAAAATATGATTTTTATTCTTTTTACGCAAAACGCTTATAAATTTGCTGCAACCTTTTCTGCGAAATAGGAAAGAAAAACAACACAAATTTTGTGTTCAATTTCTGATGAAATTTTTGAAGATAAATAACATGTACTATGTTTTTTATAACTTTAAAAGTGTTATAAGAAATTAAATATTAATTTCATTTAATAAATGTATATTTATTAAAATCAACATAATTTTTGTATGTTTGATTTTCTAATATATTAATAGAAAAGGTATTATGTTGGTTAACATATATGCACACATATACATAATATGCGTCTCAGTATCTTTATCATAATTTATATCTCATCGAAATTATGCAGATTTCAAATTCTGCAGATTTCTTTAATTTTGATTATAATCAATTATTAATAAAAATAATGTAAAATTTGTAAAGATATTTTATTCAGGTCATGTAGTTATACAATAAAATGTAATAAAATGATGAAGTCATAATTATCTCGGGCTAAAATAACATCAATCGATCTTTAAGACAAGATTCATGCGAGGACATTTTGACTTGCGTGTCGCAAGTCGTCGACGTTATAAGACTCAATTTTGCCGCAGTGGGTAGGCAGGAAACAAGGTCAGCGGAATGTCTTTGTGAGAAGACACTTTCGCTAATTGATACTTTCGCAATGAAGGTTGCACGTTTCCAAGTACTACTTTCCTTCTTTTCCTTGTTGTCTCTTTTAACTTTATTATCTTTCGATCGGTATACTATCGGTTTGTGCAATTTATTACATTCATGATTGAGTTTAAATCCAATTCTACAAGTGTTTTGACAGTATAAAATTTAATATTTCTTGGGAAATTTATGAGATATCTTTACCGTAAAGTTGTTTCGAAAGTTTCGAGGCGAGCAATTGTATCCGATGAAAGAAAATTTATGTTCAAGCAACGATTAACAAGCACGAAGGAGAAAAATAGTAAAATTTGACGTGAAAAGTTTACGATCTTTTTTTGAATTTTGAATTTTGAACATCTTTTTTATTGAATGTTGAATATCTGTTGTTATTTTATGCGCAACTTTCAAGGATATTGCTATATTCTTGTTAAAATATTTTACGTTGAAAATTTAACTTATATAAAATTGTAATTAAAATCTTTTTTGGTTTATTAATTTTTTTGGTTTATTAATTTTTAAATTTATAAATATTTTCAGTCATCTATTAGAACTGCATTGAGCAAAGAAAATTAAGCCGAATTAATATATTAATACTAACATATTAGATTGTTAAATTTATTTACTGTATCTATTTTAAGTACGTAAACAAAATGTTATTTAATAATAATTAGTAATAACGTTAATATCATTGTTGCTATTATAATTTCTTGTGACCTTTATTAAAAAAGAAACCAAAATTTTTAAGATTTAATTTTTAATATTTGAATAAAAAATTTTAACCTCAAGAGAATGTCTTCAAAAATTTTTTTAATACGTGACAAGTATTCGGTTATACACGCAAAATTTGATTTTCGAGCAAACGCTGTGTTTTTAACTTTCCACAATTCACGCGTTTAACGTGGATCACAATTTGCATGTTACATCAGGTGAAATTTGCGAAATTTGTGAGGAAATAGCGCTTAGTGGAATAATTGATTTACAGATATGCGTGTTTACTGATTTAGTATGAGTGATTCTGCTTGCGTTTGCGTTTCAATTAGACAGATTTGTGATATTTGATATTACAATTATTATTATATAATTCTAATAATAATGGAACTTGTTTGAAATATTATTTATTTAAAATGTATATTACATATTATAAGGGTTTTGAGAAGATAACTGCAAATAATATTACAAATAGCAATTTGAGTGTCATAAGAAACGTTAATTACTAGCAAGATAATAAGTATTTATTAATGTAATTTTAATGATAACTTTTTAATTCCTTCTTTTATAAATTTTTTTATTTTGTAAATAATTACTGTTACTTTGTTGTGAAATCTTTTATTTTATATTTTTGCGGAAATTTTCTAGGTAAATAAACATGTTTAGTATGTTTTTTCCTTTTATTGAGTAGGAATAACTTATATATAGAGGAAAGTACCCGATTATGAGGCCCCATATCTATTTTGTGTGATTGCTGGAAGTCTATGGGCAGAATTGAAAAATATAGTAGGTCATTTTAAAGGGAATTTAATAAGCTTTAAGATGCTGAAATGTAAAATTTAATTTAAATATTAATTTTGCTGAAAATTAGAAAAATGTGAAAAATGAGCTTTCGGCAAATCGCAAAAGTGTGTTCCTAATAATGAGAAACCCCGGGAAATCGCTAATAAAGTGCAAAAAACATGATATTGCAATTAAAAAACTTTATTTAAAGTTTTTGAAAGACAAATGTAATGGAGAAGCATATTTGCAACAATCGTAAACTCACTTATACTCAATATTGTACCTAATCTTCCCCCTCCATCCTTCCCTTTCAAATCAAGGTCAGCACAGTCTTATAAATTCGTATAAACCTTCTCTTAACGTTTGTTTGAAATGGTATGACTTTTCAGCCAACCGATGCTAGTTCGCGTAAAGAATCCGAATCCCGGTTTTAAGAATGTTTCGAAAATGTGTACTAATTAAAATGAAAACGTAAATAGCTTCAAACTAAAAATATTTATTTTACACTGAAGATATTTTTGTAAATTACGCAAAGCAGCAGGATGAAACGTCAGCCGAATCGGATTGTAGACAAAATTGTGTAAATATCCTTAATTATGTTATTTGATAAAAAGAATAATAAACAAACCGCAGGTTTAGTCGCAATGGGCACAATACATTTTAAGCGGGTGTGATCGCTTTATTTTGAAAGCAAACATATATATAGTATAACGAAATATCTGAGTAATATATCACACACGTAAATCTAGAATATGAGTTAGCCAAATAATAAACGCTATTAATTAGTAATCGTAAAGTAGAGAACGCAACGAGAATCGAAGGATTTAAGAGCTAATTATCAACACGAAATCGTGAATGTTCTAATAAATAACACTAAAAGAAAGGTTATCACTTATCAAAATAAACGCAAAAAATCGGAATATCTAATTAATTCACATATCTATTTTTGGTACGTCGAAAGTCAGAAAGACAAATATTATAATTAAAGATATGTGATAAACGCAAAAGATATATAAAAAAAAATTCGACACGTGCCGTTTACACGAATACATCGAGATCTATAACGTAAATGCACGCCATTAACACGGAAACACCGCGTGGGCTTTTTCACGACCGAATAATATAATCCGCACTATTAAAAGTAATTCGTATAGCAGCCGTAAGACCGACTTAGCTGAAGCTCGTCGGAAAGGCATTAACGAGGCGTGAGACACGCTTATCCGAATATTTGATCGGAAATAAACAGATGTACTTAGCATTGATGCAAACAGCTAATTCGCCGGGCAGACAATCTGGAATGTAGCCTCGCAATCCTCGCAAGGGAAAACGTCGTCTCGTCCTTAGCTGTGAATACGTTTTACTGCTTCCTTAGCTTTATCTCCTCGGGAATGTAATTCGTCCTTTTCTTATCTTCTGTATATAACGCACGCACGCACGGTGTAACGTTCGCGTACAACCGTTCCGAAATATATCTCTTATACACCGGGAATACAAGATTATGCGGACCGAGGAATTCAGCGATTCCCGAAACGATGCTTTCGCTACCGAATATTGCGATGATCTTCCTCGCGCGCTTTCTTTGCCGCAAGCACGGACCGGAATCAACAAAACACGATCGGCCTAACTTTCCTCGCCGCGCTCCCCTGGCCTTTGTCGCTACCCGAGCGCTGTTGCTAACTTCTTCTATCTCGCTCTATCTTACAACTATCTAAACAACGTTAATATAGTATTTTTTCTCCTTTTATTACTATACAATAACTTTCATACTCCAGCAACCCAGGAGTACCCTGAGTATCTCATGTTACGAGCACCACGCCTTGCGGTTTCGCGATCACCAAATCTAATCTCTACAATTGAGCAACTCAACATATCCCGTATTTTCCTATTAATACGACCTTACTCTATCGCTGCATGCAGAACTTATTGCCAAATATTTATTAATTATATAATAAACAAGGTTTAAAGACTCATATCCATGGCACTTGACAACATCCAATTTCACAATTTCTTTCTCTGCAACGACTACACGCACGATCAAACAATAAATTTTCCACTAAATAGGTTTTACCTCAAAAGCAATAAGTTCATGGTGGAACCAACAGATAGGGCCTATTAGTTTAGCAGAAAACTCGCTGTCGCATATTAGGAGCCTATCTCATAATAGGGGACTTTCCTCTACATATATTTATATATCTATTCATAAATTATTTATATTTTTTTATTGTATATTTCTAGGTATGTTATTCTTTATTCTTGATTTTCGTACAGATCTTAATTTTAATTATATCTCTTGTATATAAATCTAGACGATTTACATGAAGATTATATAAAAATTATATAATCTACATATAAATTATATGTAGAGTATATGCTTTGACAACCATTAATACGTTAACCTATTCCATCAAATTACGCTTATTAACATTTTCTTATTCGGAAAACATCGTTTAGGAAGCTTGTCGGATTAGATCTGCTTGGGATCCATAAATTATACCTTCTGCATAAAAGCATGTATAAATCAGTATATCCATATTGATCCGTTGTAATTAAGCGACTTCGGATGACAATCCATGAGTTGTGTTCGAACATCATTACATCATCGCTATAATTGAGTCTTCTCTTAATTTCGACCTCATATTGAGTAGCAGCTTTCATAGTTCGAAGGTCCATTATTGCCGGATTAGGTGTACATCCGGTTGATTTGAATCTTAACGTGACCTACATTTTCGGCGAGATTGCAATGAGCGTCTTTATTGGACACGTATTTCCAATGTATTTCTAAATGATGTATTTCAGATGTATTTCGTATAACACATCTATGCGAAACATAACAGCAATTTTATCTTAAGGATGTATAGCATTAAGCTTTATACTAATTCATTCGATTAGCATAAAATATTAAACATCTCTACTAGATTTTAAATTAATTAATTTAATACATTAATATAATAATTGTATATTTAAAATGCATTTAAATGCTCATATACGTAACAAATGAAAATTTAAAAGACATACGACGTATTATATAATTATGATTTATTTATTTCTTTGTGAACATTTTTAGATTATAATAATGTAACAAAATTAATAAGTTGAACGAACTTACCTTAAGTGAAGTTCGACTGTAATTATGCTGTCTCGTCCGGATGGATATATGTGTAGTGCGCCCTCTGCGCAGTTACCAACAGGCGATTTTAAAGACTCTAAAAACGCGCGTTTTTCTCGGTTCGCGCGCGAGTCGAGCGTCACCTCCCCGCCGTAGCGCTTCATACTTTTAAAGCTGCAAATCTGAAATCGGGGATTGGGAGGGTGGGACTATCCATCCGGACGAGACAGCATAATTACAGTCGAACTTTACTTAAGGTAAGTTCGTTCAACTTATTAATTATGCAACGTCTCGTCCGGATGGATATATGTGTAGATATTTAAAACTCAGATTTGCCTCCGAGATTTTGTTTACAAAGCAGAATTTTAATTATGCACTGGATAATACAAGGACAATTAATATGTTAACCCGTATTAAGTATAGTAGAACAGAAAGTAGGGTCTTCGACGATAGGGCAATTATAGAAACGGGCGAAAACTTCCGAAGATTTGGTCCATCCTGCAGTTCGCCGAATTTCGTCCAAACTGATGCCCTTACTGGCCGCTAATGATGTCGAGGCATGGCGAGTGGAGTGAGCCGAGAATATAGAGGTGTCTATACCTGCTGCGCTCAACTCCGTTTTAACCCAACGGCCCAGAGTTTGGGATGAAACTGGGCCATGTGGAGGGCGAGTAGCGATAAAGAGCGAGTCGTCCTTTCTGCTTCTAAGTTTCTTTGTACGGTCTAAATAAAATTTCACCAATGAAAGGACGCATAGGTTTGGTCTGTCCGCAAATGGTTTAAAGATGAGCAAGGGTTGCGGTCTTCCAATCTTCGAAGTCTTGAGCCTCGCTGGAATTTTGATGACCAAGGTGTCGGTAATTGTGATGTTTGAAAGTTGTATAGCTGCTAGCGTTTGCATCCTTTGCGCAGTCGTGAGCGCGAGAAGCGTTACCAGTTTTCTAGAGAGGATTTCCAAAGAGAGATCCTCGTGGGGGTATAATGTAGATAAATGGGTAATCACCTGCGCCGGATCCCAAATAAAATTGTATCGAGGACGCTGTGGTTTCAACGCCGCCAATCCCTTAAAAAATCTTCTCACCAGCGGGTGTGAGCCTATTCTTCTGCAGAAAGAAGAGAAATGGCTGACCGATACGTGTTCAGAGTTGAGTAAGAACGAAGTTTCGGTAGCAGCGAAGATAAAAATTCCAAAAATACTGAAACGGACGGGCGGAAGCAATCAATTTGTCTCTGTTTACAGAAAGCCACCACAGTCTAATTGGCTTAGCATATTGAGCCATCGTAGCGTCTGAAATAGATGCGAGTATCGCGCTCAATGCAACCGTGGGTGTACCTCTGACTAGGAAGGCCTGCCGGATAATCTCGCGACAGCCAGGCATATCTTGCTCCAGATTGGGTGAATTTCCCTAAAAGGAGATGACAACATGTGAATGTCCGGTTCAAAATACACAGGTTGATTAATAATTAAGCGGCGAAAAAGCGGGAACCAGGGTTGTGCTGGCCACCATGGAACCACTATAACTCACTCCGCTCTGTCCGTGATAATTTTTCGTAAAACCTTTAAAATTAAAATAAACGAGGGAAAGGCGTAAAAATAAAATTTGCTCCAATCTAAAGAGAAAGCATCCACTGAGAAAGCTTCCGGATCCGGAAACCAAGACACAAAACGGGAACATTTCGCATTGATAGATGCGGCGAATAAATCAATATCAAATGGACCGAAAATCATATTAATCCTATCAAAATAACTTTGCTCTAACGACCACTCTGTTTCTTCAGAAATGGTTCGAGATTCTGCATCTGCCTCAAAATTCTGGGCAAAGGGAATATACGAAGCGTAGATGAAAAGGTCACGTTCTGCACACCAGCACCAGATTCTTCTGGCGAGGTCCGACAAGTGGGGGAATTTAATCGATCCCATGCGATTCACGTAAGAAAGAGCTGTTGCATTGTCCACTCTTAATAGAATGTTGCAATGCTTTAAATCAAATGCAAAACATTTCAAGGCATGAAATATAGCCAGAAGTTCCAGGTAGTTGATGTGATTGAGCTTGTCCTCCGCTGACCAGAACCCGTGTGTGCGGTTCTCCCCGCAGACAGCACCCCATCCGGTTAGCGAGGCGTCGGTGAAAATTTCCCGAGTAAAGATGCCAGAACGAATAACATTACGCTGAGAGGTGTCAGCAAAAACATCTTTCCACCACAAAAGATCCTCTTTAATGGAAGAAGGAAGCGTCATCCGCGCTTCAAAATTGTCGTTTGCATCTATCAGAGCATGAAATTTAACCCTTTCCAAAATCTTGGTATGTAAAATCCCATATTGGACCGCTGGGCAGATCGAAATTAATGAGCCAATGAAACTTGCGAACTCTCGAATAGTACACGACTTCTTATCCAAGAAAGACAGCGTTAATTTCAGCAATTTTTCCCTTTTTTCTGAAGGAATAGAAACTGAAAAATAAATAGAGTCAAAGATGAAACCTAAGTAAAGACAGGATGTAGAAGGAGAAAATACACTTTTCCGTTCGTTTATTAAAAATCCCAGCGAAAATAGAAGATTCGATGTTTCGAAAATATTACGTAAACATGTCTCGTATGAGGGTGCAATTATCAGGAAATCATCTAGAAAAGCGACTAAAAAGAATCCTTTCTCTCTTAGATACGATATCGCAGGTTTCAAGGACTTAGTAAAAATAAAAGGGCTGAAGCGAGTTCAAACGGTAAGGCTTTAAATTGATAAAGTTGACCCTGAAACCGAAAACGGAGATACTTCCTATCCTCTGGACAGATCGGAATATGCAAATATGCGTCCTGTATGTCAATTGACGCGAGAAAATCACCCGGGGAAAGGAGCTGAACTACCGTCTTCCAATTCTCTAGTTTAAAATGCGGGGCAATGATATATTCATTGAGCCGCTTAAGATTAAGAATGAATCTCCAACCCCCCGAATGTTTTTTAATGACAAAATATGGTGACAGGAATTGTCCCTCGCAATCTGACACAGGTTCAATAGCGCCCTTAGCATAGAGATTATCTATCTCCTGACGACAAATTTGCATCTCTCTGTCTGATAAGTGGATAGAGGGTTCAAACTCCTGATGTGGTGGATGGTGCTTAAAGGGAAGCTTATAACCTGTTATCGCTTGGAGAATCACTGGATCGGATGTAATTTCCTTCCATTTGGGTAAAAAGCCTGATAGCCTGCCGCCCACGGTTACCTGATTTTCCTCTAACGCCTCCTGGAACGGGACCTGTAGCGGGGCCTGTAGCGGTGCGGCGACTGGCGACTGCTGCTCGACGCCCCTGTTCTCCTTGTCGCCAACTGTCTCGATCTCGATACAGGGGCACGTGCATTTCCCGACCTAACGGGTGCAGTCTGTAGCGGGCGTTTAATTGGCTGCTGAGTCTTTTTTGAGAGCGTTAATGACGCATTGACAATGTCCTTGGACGACTTCTCCATTGAGGCTGCCTTCTTAATTTCTTCACCGAACGAAGCGCCAAACAATAAATTATCTACCGGAATGGCATCGGCTGTGTTCTTGGCCATAATATTAAATGTCGGCTTGACAAGAGCCCGTCTAGACAAGGAAAGACGATAGAATAGGTCTGCTATGATCTTAATTCCTTCGTTGAATTTACCGATTGCAGCACGAGCCTCGGCGTTGAGGGAGCTTTGCGTCTCCGGTTTGAGAAGATCCGACAATGCCTCTCCGAAAGCAAGGAGGGCGGAGCCAACCTGATGCTGATTAACACTGCCATACTCATCTCTCTTAACTACAGCATTATTTTTCAGAGCCGATTTGCACTCTATGTTTAGTTTAGGAGCCTTGAGGAAATCTAATTCTCCCTCCTCCGGTGGAGAGTACTTCTTTAACAGAACTTCTCGCTGGTCCGCGGGAAGGCCTTTCCGCATTAACTCACGCAACTGCTGGACAACAAAGTCGTTCCAAGATTGTGTCTCTGCTATTTGTCCTATGGCACCGAAGAGCTCTCTAGTTAAGGTATCCGCCGAATCCTCTGCTGCAGCGGGCTCCGACAAAACTATCGTCTTGCTCGGGGGGGACGTGGGCAAGCCATCGTCTGGCAGGTTACTTACCGCCGCTACAACAGAAGAAAAGGTATTCCGATTAATCGGAAAAGGTTGTGTCGACTCCTCGGTCTGTATTACAGAACTGGGATGAACGTACACACCTGTAACGTGCGGATCCTCTGGCCTAACCTGTCTAGCAGGATTTGCCATTTCTGCCACCTGAGAGGCAGATTTCGCTCGACCGGGACTGTCCTCCCTAATGATGTCGTCAGAAGGTCTCTCCGCATCCGACTCTTGGTCAGTGTGACATGCGAGAGCCGAGGACACGGTCGGCGATAAAGACTCGACATGTGGACATCCAACCTCTCTCCTCGATAATACCTCGATCAACTGCGATATCTTGTTTTCCAGACCCTCAATGCGATCACGATGCTTGGATGACGATGACCTCCTCCTCTTCCTCGATTTATGCATGGACTTGCCCATTTTTACTCGATAAATAACCGAAATCTTGCAAAGAAAATAATCGCACTGTTGATGAACGCACAACAGGAAAAGCAATGAAGCGCTACGGCGAGGAGGTGACGCTCGACTCGCGCGCGAACCGAGAAAAACGCGCGTTTTTAGAGTCTTTAAAATCGCCTGTTGGTAACTGCGCAGAGGGCGCACTACACATATATCCATCCGGACGAGACGTTGCATAATTAAAGTTTGAGCGACATAAAGTTTATTAATAAATAAAAAAGTATTACAATAAATGTAATGATGACACATCAAATTAATTTCAAATAAAATATCATATTAAACTCTTACATAAGAAGTTCTGGAATATCTAAAAACGTTTTCGGTATTTTTTATTTTATTTAAACTTGTTATGCATAATTTCTTTGAACTCGTTAAGCGTAATTTTTGCTTCCGCCTTCGGAACATTGGAGAAATCAATCGAATGCCTTTAGCATTTCGATTGCTGTTGGAATTTGTTCGAGAGGTAGAATTAAATAAACTCATTCCTCCGCTGTAACGTAAACAGATCTGTCTGAGCAAGAAAATAAAATTCATTTCTGCCATGCTGATTTATCTAAGATTACTTAAGAAATGTCACTTGATCTGTGAATTTAATTACGAGATCGCTTCCTGCGTTACTTATTGTTAATAAATGTATTTCCTTACGTTTGTACTTCAATATTTTGTTTCAGACTTGGTATAAATAACTGCTAAAACTTTTTAGTAAGGATTTTTTTTATGAATTCGTCACATTAAAGAGAAATTTTCTATTACAAAGAGCTCTGCGTTCCGTAATTATATTATTTCCTTATTTCACTTCGTCATCTCAAAGATTTATAACAAATGTCGTATTTGCATTGTGTTGCTCTACAACAATCGCAATGTAATGTAATGAAAATAACGGCACACTTCGAAAAGACCAAACATTCAGTAATAATAAGTGTTATTACCTCTTTCTAGAATTCCCATCTATTTACGGAAAAAGCTTAATATGAAAATACAAGTGTAGATATAGACTTTGAAATACAAGAACGAAGAAATTGATAGATACCTTTTGCTCATCCGTTACGTGCAATATCGCTTTATTAAAGGCAGTTGTTGCCGTCACACGACGATACCTTGGACTTTAATTTGATCCAGGGTTTCAAGCATTCAAGCACGCCGTCGCCGCCGTCGTCGTCGTTGACACCGGGATGCTTTTCTCACGGCAGAGGCAGGATTGGATGAAAAGCTTCGCAATTAATCGGATATTCTCTGTCCCTTGCGATTGCACCACCGTGAAATTAGTAGACAGGCGTTAGGCGGTGTAATTATAGGTGGTAGTGAAAAGTCGTGCGGGAATCCTGTTCGATTTTTGAATAGCGAATCGAATGGTCGAATCTAATTTGGCCTCATTCCCGTACTATATACGGTGATAAAGCACCATTTACGAGCCTAACGCGATTTCCACTTTAGACTGCTGAAGATCACTTAGCACAATGGTGGGTGCCTAATTATCGACATAGCACAAGGCGGAAAGAAAAGCAGGTATTATTTTTCTGTCGAGCGTATTAGGTAAACAATGGACAGAATCAGGTTTATGCTTCACTATATTCGTAAACCTCTGTACGGTTGTGCAATTTTCAGTTTTCTAAAAATTTCAGTTTACTGAGAAAATACGCAAAGAGAAAATACACAATCTTTATAATAAAGTTAAAATATGCGACACACTTTTTTGTAAAAAACAAGCAAAGTTTAAATTAAAAAGCAGAATTTTGATCTTAAAAATCTATTAATATTGCGCAAAAGCTTCTATTACATATATATTCTATACATATACATATACATACATATATATGTATATGTATATAGTATTTAATATTTATATATATAAACTAATATTCTGACTGCTCATCAATGCCCGCCCAAACCCCTTAACCTAGAAACATGAAATTCGGGGAGTATATTTCTTCCATGACGTAAAAATGTACTAAAAAGGGATTTCTAGAAATTCGATCCCTAACGGGATAAAATCTCCCTGGAAAAATTCCCCCGAAAAAAATCTCTCCATCCAAAAATCCAGTAATACTGTATTTTAAATTGTGTAGCATCATTTGTGGGGCTTCACTACCGTTAAACTAGACACATAGTATGCCTTGCAAAGTACATGCATAGGCTTTCCACGCGTGGAAAGTCGTAAACTCATGTGGCACCTCGCTTTGCGTGGAAAGTGTATGCGTGAAGGTAGTAGGTTTTATCCCCCCTAAAAAAATAGGTTTGCAAGGCGAAGCGAGATTTATTCTACACTAATGTGTCTATAATAGCTTAACGGTAGTGGAGCCAAGTAAAAAAAAAATGATTAAAAGTTTTATAGCAAAGATAAATGTAAAGTGTTGTATGGAAAAGTCCGTGGTTGCAGTGAGTTTCCCCCCCCCCTGCGGAGGTTTTACCAAAAAAAAAAACTAACCCTTAACCCAACCCATTTGTTGCGTGAGTGGACCATACGTGTGTGTGTGTGTAGTTAAAACCAAAAATACTTTTGGATTTTCAGATGGAAATATTTTTTTGGAGAAATTTTTTCTGGGAGAAATTTTTTGATGAAAAGATTTTTTCCGGAAACCAAAATGACGGTTACCCAACATGTCGATGCGCAGTATGGATCGGCGCAAAGCAGAATAATTAGTCAAGTTGACTTACTGGTTATACTGTGTTGAAGCTCGAATCTGCTCGAGGCCGCGCGCAAATTCTTTACAAAGCCATGGTCTGCGCCTTACAAAAAAATCTATTAAAAAATTCCCTAATTTTCTGCGCAACTTTGAACCGGTCTTAAAATTTTTCTAATACTCCCTATAGAATATTCCTTATAAATTTCAAAAAAATAGAAAATAAGGTTTTTAAGATATTTTTTTTTTGTGTTTTTTAACTCTATTTGTTTAAAAATATTATTATAAAATTTTGAGTAATTTTTCTAAAAAATATGATCAAAATAACGTATTTTATGTTCAATAAATTTTTTTCTTAGACGTTGCCTAATAGGCGAAAAAACTTATTGAAAATCTTACAGTCCTAATTTTGCGCAGGCTCTATTTCGAAAACGCTACATTTATTATAGAAACGCTTTTATATGGGTATAGTACTCGTAAAGACCTGCTAAAAAACAGGCCGCTATCAAAAATAAAAAGGTCGAGGTTTGACCTCTTGCGAATTGGCGTAGAATGCTCCATATACATATATACACATCATAGATATACATATACATATACATATACATATACATATACATATACATATA
>NW_020218106.1:341992-344519 GCF_003070985.1 Temnothorax curvispinosus | reverse complement strand
TACATATACATATACATATACATATACATATACATATACATATACATCTATCGACATCACAGTTCTTTTTTCCAAAAATGAATTCGGAGGATTAGCTTTTTGCCATTCTTCTTCTTCCTCTTTGTGTCCTCCGATTATTTATTTACGAACCTTCATTAGGATATAAAATATATTTCTGCGGAGTATTACTCTCATCTTTTGTATTCTAAAATATCTCTCTCTCTCTCTCTCTCTCTCTCTCTCTCTCTCGATGCTTCTCTTTTGTTGTAATCTAACCAATCAAAATGGCCCACGGTATTAAATGTTCCCTACCGAAAATATAGCAGAAAACAGATAGCCACTATTTTTACATACCTGGCTTCGTGGTTAATTTTCGTCGTGTCTAGCTATTTCACTATTCCCTTTCAAAAAGTGACAACGAGGAAAGTCAATTATATGATATCGCAGAGATATGACTCGTTTCTTGGAAATATTCCACGAACGTAGAATATTTTAACTCTTATGATACAGAGAGCATTAATCTGTTACTTTATATAGAAGATTTTATCTAATCTAAACAGATAATTATTAAACTTTTACATTAATCCAATGAATTGTTAAATATGTATGTTACATATTTTTTCTGTTTATATGCTTTCATCCCAGATAGCAAGCTAACATTATTAATTATTATTTGACCAAAATGACAACAACTTACTACTTGGAATCTGCTTATAATATTGCAAAACCTGAGAGCAAAATAAGGCTCAGAACTGTATAATTATTATTATGTTATCTAATACTAATATATTTTTTATAGAAATACCAAAATTATTAAGTCACTCTTTGCATTTTTTTTATTATATTCGAGGAATAAATTTTTCATATATAATTATGTATAAAATATGTTCATATATGTTTTCTTCTTTTGTATAATCTCTGTTTGCATTTATACAATAAAAATAAAAAAAGAAGAATTAAAAAATTAGTAAAAGGATAATTTTTGCATTGTTTCTCGTACAAAAAACTAAAATTTGGAGAAATAAAAAAAATTTACTATACATATATAATTATATATAGATAAAGTGTAACAAGTGTATATAAAATATGATTATATTAGAATATTGTATAATCTAATTGCAATTTTATTCTTTATAAAAAAAACAATGCAAATGCTATTTTACAAATTATTTTTCAATTACATTTTTTATTATTTTTCTTATATATACGATCAGAGATTATACATGAGGAAGAAATCATGTATGGACATATTTTATATATAATTTATACATGAAAAATTTCTTTCCGAGATATAAAATATCATATTAAATTAGATTTTAATAGAAATTATTTTGTTAAATTATAATATATTTTGAGTGATAAACAAGTAAATATGGGTCCCTTTGATATTGTAGGAAGATTTTTTTTGCTCCGATATAGAACATGCAGGTGGAACAAGATGTTAAATTCTCGTAAAATATCTTGCAGTGACACTACTGCACATCTGTGTTACTTTCCACATATCGATCAATACTTTAGCAAATATGAACTTTTATAAAATACAACTTTACACATCGTATGAAGTACTTCAAAGGATACTAACAAGAAAAACAAATAATAAAAGAACTCATATAGAACTTCCGTCATATGGTTTCTCTTTATCGAGTTTTGTTTGTCCGGCTACAACCCCACAAATTTCTTTGATGACAAAGTAAGTTTTTTAATGCGTGAAAAGCGTTACAAAATCTTATTGCTTGTTGTGATTAAATTGTTATGGTAACAATATATAAACGCCGGTTGAGTTTGCTGCTTTAGTCACGACATCATATAATAAAGCTTTTGCTTAGAGTACGAAAATAGAATTCCAGTTCTCTAAACTCAAGTTAAAATCTTTAAATAGATAGAATCTATGAGAATTTTAATATACAGAATTTCAAATTTATCAATTCTTGTTATGCTTTTTGAAATTTAGAAATTTTATTTTATAAAATATTTTATATTGTACTTATACAAATAATATTTTACTTTAAATTAACATAAAAGTAGCAGCAATTAAATTTTTTAATTATACATTTAACCTGATATTCAGCCTGATACTCAATTGTATTACTTCATTGATTTAGTTTCTAAAGCTTACCTTAAGGAACAGATCTGGATATCAGCAATTTCGAACAATTGATTACAATTTTCTCAAGCAAATTAGTTTCTTTGACAAGCTCGGCTTTAAAATGAAATTTTGCAAGAGATTACGTTCTACGTGATTGAATTTTTCAGTATATCACAGAGACCATATACTTATGTAATTAAAGCATAATTTTGCTTTTAAAGACAAAATATAATTGTTTTTGAAATTTATCAACATAATTAAACAATTATAAACAACTTAACAATGTGCTCCTAAAACAATTTTTCCAATTAATTATGACATACCTACGTACATAAATATAAATTACTGGATGATAAAAAATTCCATAAAACCAAATTTAATGAAATTATTTATGTGATGAATCTCTCTCTCTCTCTCTCTCTCTCTCTCTCTCTCTCTCTC
>NW_020218106.1:334692-341892 GCF_003070985.1 Temnothorax curvispinosus | reverse complement strand
ACTACTAAAATAATACTATATTAGAATTTTTACAACTATTATAAATTGCTCATATTTTAATCACATATAAAATTTACCAAATTATTTTGATTTTGCAAATAATAAAATAAAGCGCAATGGACCGTTAGCGCAGATCACTGTTTCCGTTGAATTAGGTGTACTGTAATAAACGGGGTACTTTGCCAAGCTCTCCAAGTATTTACTTAACTTATGCCATATCATCTTAACTGCATTCGAGCTATCTGCCCTTTGACGTAGACAGCTACTTGCATCAATGTTAAGTGCATCTGGAAACCGCATTGGCAGTGGCTCGTAACATTTGCCACTTTAACTCGAAGAGATGCTCAGTACGAACGTAATATTTTAAATTAAAGCTTGAATTAAAGACTTATTTTTTTGTTCCATTATATTGATCTGTACTTCGAAAAAGAATTTATTTTAAAAAGAATCTGTTTTATTATTTATTTTATTCAATGTCTTTGATAAACATTAATAAAAAATAGATGATAAGTAGGTACGATTAAAATAAATATTTTTGATGTACAATTATCGCTTTCAAATATCCTTTTAACATAGTAGGGGAGACCGAAGCGAAGTCGTCACTGTTTTTTTGGAGCCGATTTTTAACAACAAAACAAATAATTTTAGTAAAATGTGGTACACTGTTGTGTACCACATGAGTAAACTCTTGGCTACAAAATTTATTAGGACATTTTTGGTTTACGTTGCTTTGTTCAACTGGTATAGAGTAAAAACGACAAAGGTGCAAAAATTAAAATGTCAAATTTGCTGGGGCGGAGTTGTTACTCCATTCTCGGACTGAATTTTAAATGAAAAATCATAAATTTGATCATGAAAAATGATAGGATACCTACATTTTATTAATTATTTTTTAATAGAAAAATGAAAACATTAATTAAAAACACGATGGCGAAAAATAATTACAAGAAAAGCGCACACACTTATGTGCCCTACGCTCGCACGTTTCTCGTCAGCTCTATTCTGTCATCTCTGAGTACACGCAGCACATATTATCCAAGTCCACGCCGGAATCCGATCACTGCTGCGTCTTTGACTTTGATTTTCGCTCAAAACCTGCATGATATGGCTTGGTAACGAGTTCGCCCCGGACACAAGTTTCAAGTTTGGTCGCTCATAAAATATTAGAAATCAATAAAAATAAAAAAACTTTACTGGATTCGTGTTCAGCATGCATTACTCTTTAGAATCACTTACTTTGAGATTCGGAGACACAATAATATTTAAGATATTATACAAATTTTCGACGCGCAAAAAATTTTACTTTTGACCTCCGAAAACACGTTTGCCTCGATAAAAATTACAACATGGTACATAACCTCACTAAACTCCGTTGGCAACGTAGGCTCCATAAGCCGCGTTTACAGTATTAATGGCGAGTTCACACAACATACAGATTTCGAGATAATTGCAATGACGACTTCGCCCAGGTGACGACTTTGCCCCGGTCTTCCCTACCGCTTTTTTTTATTGATAACACTACACGGAAAAAAATGATGTTGTATCAACAGCATCAGTGTGAGTTGAGATAAAATTGTAGCGAGAATATTAGTAAGGCACTGAGAAACAAAGGGTTCGATGTGGTCTATACTGTTCCTAAAAAACTCGACCGTATTATTAAGAGAGGTAAAGATAGGCTTGAAAACGTTAAACGCATGGAGCTGGTATATGAGATTGACTGTCTTAATTGCGAGGTTTGTTACATCGGACAAACCAAAAGAAATTTTGAGATTAGAATCAAAGAACATTGTGCTGATATTAAAAAGCATCCCAGCAATCATTCGGTGGTTAGCAAGCATTGACCTCTTGCAATCACAATTTTAATTGGTCTAGTTCCAAAGTTTTATATAGCGAGAAACACTTCAAAAAAAGAAAAATAGCCGAATTGGTGTTTATAAAAAAAAAACAATAACACTATTAATTTGCAGAAGGACACCGATAACCTTCCCATTATATACGACAAAATAATAATTTTAATGTAAGCACTTTTTGGTTACCTCTGCCTTTGTTTCTCACTCATTGTCAGTCGTTCGTTGTCATCTAATGTGAACGCACCACCGAACATTACATTTGTTAATATGACTCGTCTATCTTTTATCACCATTTGACTTACAAAACATGTAAATTGTGCTTTTTTTTATTACTGTTCCTCTTATTATACTTTTTTGTATTTCACTTTGTTTAGTAATTATTATACTTTCTTTGTATTTTAGTTCGTATAGACTCGTAGACATTGCTGCCACAGTTGTACAATGAAGTGTTTTGCAAGCGGTCAATTGTATTGTACGCACTTGAAAAGGACCAGAATCTCGGTTGAAACGCGTTGTGCTTGTTAAATTAATAAATATTGCCAGTTCAGTCGAAGCAAAGGAGTTGTTTAATTGTATTATTCACTGGCGAAGAAAAAGTACCTTATTTGAGATAAAATCTATTGATGCAACATCAATATTAATGAATAAAAGACATTAGATAATTGTTTTAATAATTTAAATAGTTGGTTCAATAATATCCAATTAAATTAACTATTTATGTTTGTGGCAGCCCGTGGCGTCGACGTTTAATTGAAGCAACTTCATTTTTTTTTCTGTGTATATTAAATTTACAAAAAAAAAAAAAACAAAAAATTGCATTAAAAAATTATAAAATTATAAAAGTATTTTATAAAAGTAATTTAGCTAATTTTATCAATAATATTATACAATTTGATAAACAATTTATAATTTATATCGCTTTCATTTATAGCGTTTAATAAAAGAAATTCAAGAAGTGTTCAATAAGAAAAAAATAAGTTATATCGTTTAATAAACGCCATTTCCAAGATTAATATCTTAATCTAAATAACATTTAAAATGTTGTTGCTTTTCTTTATTACAGTTATCTTTTACACGGAGTTGGTTTAAGCTATTTATGTACTCTAAGAACCAATGAAAGAAGGCACGAACGTCTCAGAATCATGAAGAAATTGCATCATTCGTAACATTGAAATCAACTTGTTTGTATCTCGTCGCTGGATATACGAGTGGACCAAAAGAAAGAGACCATATTTTTTGACAACACGTCATTCATATGGAGTCAATCCGGAAATTAATTCAACCAATTTGTGGATTAGAGCCACAACTTTACCTATTTAACTGTCCTTGGGGCCATTCTCTAGAAAAAGTATTATAAAACTATAGTCAATTACCTTGAGCGGACATAAGAAGCTGTGGAAAAAATTGCAAAACTAAGATATTTTGTAGATATTTACAAAAACATTTAAATTTGCATATTTCCGCAATCATATTTTTAATCAATATCCCGACTTAAAATAATGGCTGTCTGAATCTCCGTCATTACACGCCGGCACGTAACATCGAGGTGACTACTTTGAGGGGAAGCCCCTAATTTCGACGTGCTAAGAGCGACTCGGAGTGTTAAGTGCGAAAACGATTGCCAGGTACTGTGCACAGCCACGTTCAACAGGGAGTGTGTGTGTTGTACTTGTTGCATTGCACGAAATGTCTTGAGTGTAAGTGCCGATGTTTCACATTGACATAGCATGACGCGCATGCATCCAAGCACGTTAATTAATTTCTAATTAGTCAAGTGACATTCTCGATTGTCTCTGTATGTTTGCCATGCATGCTACATGAGATGCATACAATGCTTGACGAAGTTTGTAAATTGATATATTTTAAGTTATATCTATCTATATTTCTTTGCGCCAAAATTGATTAACAAAAATGTTAAATAGTTCTTTAATATGTTGAATGACTAATATTTTAATATACGGAATTTTCTGTCTTCTACATTTCTCGAATAATAAAATAACATAAAATTTAGGTAGATTCAAATTTGCTATAAGCAAAGTTATAATTTTGGATATTTACTTAAAAGATATACCTACTATTATGTAAAGCTTTAAATAACGCGAATTTATTTAAAATTCTTTTAAAAACAAAGTTAATCACAAATTAAAAAAACATAATAAATAATACAATATATATATATATATAAATTAATAATTAACATATTAAAAGTTTATTTTACTTATAACTATATAATAAAAGATATATTTAAAACATATAGAGTTATCGGATGCATTATGTTTGTTGGATGTTAAGCGTTATTCAAACTGCGCGAGTTGAAAACTGAAATCTTTGTCTTATGTTGTCATGATTATTTTATGTCATGCATTAGCGAGAGATACAAATACGTGGAGGGATATTATTTCGGAGATTTGCCTTATACTACACCGTATTTTCGTATACGTAACTTTCCGAGTCAAGATTTAGCGGTAAGCTTAGAGAGTTCTTGTCGTATATACTTCGTTCAAAATATGCCACGTATTCCCTGACGAGCGCACTTTAGCCATATCTTATTGCATCGTGGATATTTTGACTAGATAAGGGAAGCAGATAAACATAGGCAGTAATGCTTCGAGCAAACAATATTTTATTAATAATAGAAATATTAAATAGAGATTACATAGTACATATATTAACAATGTACAGACTCCGTTATAGCTATTAAAATAAAATATGGAGTTTGAAACGGTAATAAAATTAAATATTATATAAGGTAAAACTAAATGTATATATAAATGGCCATTGTCCACTTTATACTTTTCTCACTTGATATTTATGCAATTGGAGTATAGTAATAAATAGACTTACTTTACCTTTTATTATAAAAAATTGAGATTGTAAAGGGTATATCAAATTCCAATATTATAATAATTTATGTATATGAATCGTTTGAGATGTTTTAATAACAAAATATAGTGACGTGCTAATATGGTGATATCAGAATATAAAGACGTGTCGTGCAGAATCTATATTCTTATGAAAATACAATCATTGAGAAAGAATGTAGAAAAAATTGACGTTGCGTGTGATAGTTTTCCTACTGCAGTATTAACGACGTACACTTCTGCATTGCGGCAAAGGAAGAATAATGTGTAGGAAAGTCGGGAGAACAAGTATGGTTCCGTTTTCTCTTTTTTTTAACCGATAATAAATAAAGTATATTTTTATATAATTAATATAGTATAATAAAGTATATTTTAGTATTAAAGTATATTTTTAGTATATCAAGTATATGAAGTAAATCTTTCTTATAATTTTTTAATTCTTTTACTTAATTTTCAATTGTTGATGTTAAAAAGAGTGAATTAAAAAACCGATGCTTCTTTAGAACTTATAAGATTATACCAATTGCTGCATATGTACCGCAATGCGCATTGCAGCTATACATGGTTTTCTCGTTAAATTTTCAAATATACATCTCTCATACTGCAAAGATAAATTGCACATAAATTTCAGTCTAAGTGATTCCGATCTTATACTCATAATATTTTTTTAAATTTTGTAAATACAGTATGTCGCACCTAGAAAACCGATTTACTAAATTTATTTCTTTACTTGCTTATATTTACGTTATTAAGAATACATTTATCAAAACGTTTGTGCTTTGATTATTATAAATTTAATAATTAAAATTAACTTAATTAGATCTTTGTACTTATATTCCAAGAAAAGAGAGACAATGATTCTAAATTTATTAAGAACATAATTAATTTCTGCTAATTATCTAGAACAATTATATAATAATTATTTATTCTTTAGTTTGTTTAAAAGTAAAATTAAAAATACTTTAATAATAAAATAAAGTAAACATTTTCCGTAAAAATCTTTTTTAATAAAATTTCTCAGAATTCCTCTTATACGGACGGAATAATAGATTAAAATTTGCTTTAAATTGTTATGTATAGTTTATAATGCCAGTTTCTCTCAGGCATGTGTATTTTACACATGACCACTTCTATACCTTACAATTAATTATTAGATTATTACAAAAATAATAATTTAAAAAATAAATATATGACTATAATAAATATATATAAAATTATTTAAATTCTCCGAGATCTAACTATTGAGGTAATGATGGCATCCGCGTATCAATATGCTTTCCATTATCACGATGCTTCTAAGTGCAAGCGCAAAACTGGGAAAGCACTTGAACACGTAGATGCTGCACTCACGCCTGGCTCTCTCCCTTTCTCGTATATTTTGCAACACTCGCAAATGAAGCTGCGAGGTCATAAAGCATTGGCCGGTTCAGGCTGGAGGATTGTGTAATCGAGGAAATGAGATGAAAGGGCAAAGTTCGCGGTTTCTGGATGCAACTAAGGTTATTGCGACGATGAGGTCGATAACTGAGCCGGAACATCTGGTTTCAGACATGGCAACAAAAGAGAAAAGTTAGAATTTTATGATAATGTGAAATGAAGATCAGTTTTTCTTTTATATTTTCTGCTGATTAAATATTGTACAGGTCAACGACTTTATCGTATTTGAAGGATCCGGATTATGTTTCCGCATAGAAACTTAGTCGTTGGCACCTAAATACATAATTGCGTAGTCCACTTTTTTAACTTCGGATTCATATGCAACACAGTAACTGAGTAAATAGATCGCTATACTATTTGTTAAGCTTCTATATTAAATAATAATGAAATATGAAACATTTGGAATAAATTGTTTAATTTTTTAAATATGAAGTCTAAAAACTCGTATGTTGTTTAAATTTATATTACGTTTCAAAAATATTATTACAATTTTAAAGTAACAAAAATATATAAATTTAACAAGTTTGAATATATATCTAGTCGACATATAATAATTTTAACAGAGTAGAAATTTGTGTAATTAATGCGTTAATATTTTTTTTAAAACAATTATTAATGTTAAATATGTGGTGAATGCATATCAGTTTGTAAAACGCAGGCAACTCTTATTTTGTTACATTTACTTTATTACTAATCTGAATTTATGTAACACTTTTCGAAAAGACTGTTATTACGAAAATTGATACAATGTGTTGCACAAACTCGTTCTAGTTTAATATTAATTTTACAAGTATTAGCTTGTTGCTATAGGTTTTACATGATAATTTGCGGAATGTATTAAATGCAAATTTCATTAATTGTGAAAATTTATTACATTCTATATAAACTCACATTGGTAACTCTCTGTTTTACACGTTGTATTAACTAAGTCCAGGTTGTAATGAACAGACTATGAATTTATATTTATTTATATCTATTCTGTATCTTTTCTAAAAACAAAAGTTTATATTATTTTATATTTTATCAGACATTTATGGTATAACTAGCTTTTT
>NW_020218106.1:305594-334682 GCF_003070985.1 Temnothorax curvispinosus | reverse complement strand
GTTAAAAACTGTACATTTGCATAGCGGACAAACATACATACATTTTTTCAAGAAAATCAGTCTATTAATAAAAAATTAAACCCATCGATACCATCCTCGAGAAATTTGACAAATTTTGGCACCGGTTTCTAGAAAATCGATCTATTAATGAATGAGTAGTTCGCAGTCAGACAGACAGACAGACATTAGAAAAATTTTGGAACCGTTTTCCCAAAAAATCGATAATAATGCGGTTCTCAAAATACGTCTACGGTCTAAGTTAGAGTATTATGAGATAGTATACAAAATTTGGTTGTTCTAATTTGAAAACTGTATTATAGATTTGCATAGCAGACAAACATATGTACATTCATATATGGGGCATTCCACGCCAATTCGCAAGGGGTCAAACTTCGACCTTTTTATTTTTGATGGCCGCTCGTTTTTAACAGGTCTTTACGAGTATTAGACCCCTGTTAAATCGTTTCTATAATAAATGTAGCGTTTCCGAAATAGAGCCTGCGCAAAATGAGGACTGCAAAATTTTCAATGAATTTTTTCGCCTATTAGACAACGTCTAAGAAAAAAATTCATTGAACATAAAATACGCTATTTAGATCATAGTTTAAAAAAAAAATTATCCCAAATTTTTTATAATAATGATTTTAAACTAATAAAGTAAAAAAACACACATGAATATCTCAAAAACCCCATTTTCTATTTTTTTGAAATTTATAGGGAATATTCTAGGGAGTATTAGAAGAATTTTAAGACTAGTTGGAAGTTGCGCAGAATTTTTGGGATTTTTTTATAAATTTTTTTGTGAGGCAGTAGTAATATTTGACTCACAAAAGTGTAGTTAAACACGCGTTTCAGACAATTCTGAATCAATTTAGATATACTTTTTACTAAAGCATGATGAAGATCTCGGCATAACACACGACAATTGCGATGAACAGTGTGGGAAAGGCGAAAGAAATAGATTTATGAGGAAGTTTAATTCAATAAGGACATTTGTTTAAGAACATATTATTTATAATTTTATTATTTTGTGCTCAGTATAATTATTCGAAAAAGAGTAATCTTTAACAATTAATTTATAATTTTTGGTATGACTTGGTATGACGCAGTGGACACGTTGAGTCTGAGGTATTCTTTTTGTTTGATCGTACCGACCTGTCAAAAATTCGACGGCAATTTCATAATTTTTTTGTCCCAATATTTGAAATCGCCGCCAAATTTTTGACTTTTACATATACATATATATACCTATATAGAGATATATAATAGTTTCTAATTCTTTTTTGTTTAAATCTACACACATTATACATTTTGACATTTTTATTTAAAAAATAATTAATTTCAAATTTATTTAAAAAAATTTTGTTAAAATTTATATCTAGTCTCAATGAAACAAATTTAATTCAGATTGAATCCATCAATTATAAAACTTGATACTACTTAGTGTCTCTATGTTTTTAAATATTTATTTTGATACCTACGAAAATACGACGCGTCTGAGTGCAGCTCTAAGGTTTGAAAAGATTGCTTCCAGAAGAAGCTTTCCAGTAAAAACATGGCGAAAGGTACGCATCGATCTGCAGCTTTCGCGAAATACATTTTTGTATATTGCATTTTCGTCTTTGCGATGACAGGTGTTATATCTATTCAAGAAATTTTATACTCTCTTTAAAGCTATTCATTGATATATGTATACGTTTATCATAAATGTATATTTTATATATATTTTATATTTATTCTTTTGATGTATAATAATAGAAATCATTATTCCATTTCATTATTCCATTTTCAAATTAGAACAGTCCGTAATAACATGCAAAAAAAAGTACAGCAAAACATTATTTATTTATAAATTCTATACATATCTGTTTCTATAAAAATGATTTTGTAAACAAATTTTATTTCAGAATAAATAATTAAAAAATCCGATTTCTTTTTAACTATGATACCAATATATGCATGCATGTGCAATAATTATTTATGCAATATAACATTTATTATAGTACACTCAGAGAAAAAATTTGTACCAGCAACTAGAATTTTTTTTGTTAAACCGTCTAGAAATTTGTGGATAAATAGCGCCTCAACTATGTATAATATAGTTGTAATAACAACAATAAATAAATTATTTAAACTACAAGAAAGTAGTGGCATTAACGAAAAATATATTGTGTATGCAAAAGGTATGTTGTAGTAACATGAATAATTATTCATTGTAGTGATATCAACATAATTTTTAGAGTTGTCTAATAAAGAATAATTTCTTATTTGTTAAACTAAAAGATTTATAATTAATATACCTAGGCGACTAGCGCCTGAAAATATCTGTTTTGGTCCCGTAGGGGGTCTCCTTATATACAGGTCGGTGCGGAATTTTGAACTCGAGAGAATGTACGGGCGATGCGACGCCTAGCGGCGTCGATGCAATCTATTTATAATCCAAAATTGATTAATATATATGTGGGTGAACACACCCTGACTGGCGAACCTTAGAAGGATCGCTGGAAAAACCCTGCTGAGCGACCCTAGTTATAGGAATCGATGTTGAATTTTAAACACGCAAAAGTATACTGGCGATGCACCGCGTAGCGGGCGCGAGCCGAACTCTCTCGCCGCGCGAGTCCGCGCTGCCGCCCGCACCAGCTTCTGGAAGTATGCTACACAACAAAAAAATATTTGTCTAAACAATAAGTCAAGGAGTTGTCTAAACTTGAAAAATGTTATTGTCATATCTTGTTTTATGGAGTCTATATAACTATAATAATTATAGTTGAGGCGATATTTAACTTTCAACTAATAGTTGACAAATATTGTTTCTGTGACTATACTTTTATAGTATTCAGTACTATTTAGTTCCTATTACTTTGGAAAACTAGTTACAAGTAGTTAAACTGCAGAGTTGCCAAAAAAATAGTTGCCACAACTATTTAGATTTCTCTCAGTGTACATATTTATTTTCTAAGATATGATATTCTTAATATCTTTGTGTAATATTGCTGATTACAAAAGGAAAATAAGCATGATATCGATTTTAACTCGTTTAGTGACGGTTATAATAAATTTTTATTTAATTTTTTAACACATTATATATACTAAACTTATCTTATTAGTTTGTTTTTGTAAATTTAAATTTAGTTTATGCCACTATAAATTTCATATTTTTTGGTATACTATTTTTTTTTTTTTTTTTTAACAATTGTTTATTGTTGCTTTATATAATTAATTATTTTAGATTTCTTTTTTATTGAGTTTAATGTCTTTGATAAGTTAATTATTATTTAATAATTAAGGCTCCTGATGCTGGTTCTATTGCTAAGTCCGCATTATACGTATTAATGCAGTAATTATAAGTAAATATATATATGTATACATTTTGATCAAAATAGATTGAACCTGTCTCACGCTGAGTAGCAGAAAACATCTACAAGTTAATTTCAGAAGATTTATTCACAGTCAATGTAGATACCAGCAATTTCAACTATTTACCTTTCCTTCAAGATTTATCGCCAGAATTTAGCGTAGGTTGCGTGAGTTACATATACTACTAAAGAACAAGAAAGTAAGAAAGAAAAAGAGAAAGAAGAAACGAAATAAGTCATGTGATAAAATGGTATTATACAATTTATTATTGTTGTAATTTTAAATTGTTTTTATAGGTAATTTATTCACATGAGTTTTGTGAGATTAAATTTTTTATATTAATAAATGTATGCAATAGATTTAATTATTATGCTGTAATATAATACCTAAATAACATTTAAATTTTTATACTATAAATAACGTCTTTTATTATGTATTAATTACTTAACTTGCTAATTTCTTAACTAGTAATTTAATTAGCATTTACAAATACATATACATATCTATTACATGCTAAATTCTTATATAATAAAATAATTTTGTAAAATTGTTCTATTTTTTAATGTCAATCTTTTCTTAATTAATTTATTAAAGAAATGTTATTATTTTTAGATTATATTACTTTTTTATATATTTTTATGCTTTAATTGTTATACTCAGAACAATAATCTATCATATAAACTTGTACGTTCGGAAAGATATTGTTGGCATTTATTTTGTTTTAAGCAATTCCGAAAATAACGTACTTTATGAAAAGCAACTTGACAGTCGCTAGGCTATTTACAAGAGTATTGTAGATCAAGAGTGTCAGAGGTCTCCTGACACTCGCGGTACTGTATCTTGGTCAGTGCTCTCTGGAGACCTTGCCATCGCCCAACAAATCTCAAAATAGATCTAGCTGAACAAACGTTAGCTACGTTTCTAAAAAGAATTTATATTGCAAAACTTGAATATAGCAAAACAATGTTCTGCATTATTTTATATAATAAAAGCAGCACGTTTTTATAGCATGGTATCATACAATTTATTGTATAAAACACTGGAGATAACTTAAATCTAGGCTGCAAAGAATATATTATAGAAGCAAATAAAAAGAAAACACTCGAAGTGTTTTATAATTTAAGAATAAATAACCTAAATAAAAAGAAACTTAAAATACATTCTATTTGCAAGTATAATTATGAAAAAATCTATGTAAAAACAATTATTATTTTTATTAAGGTATTCCTTTCATGACACCAAAGTCTTAAGAATTAACTAATTTTTTGGTACGAGAAAGTTAAAATGCATATCTTTACGCCAGAAAAAAATTAAACCACATTATCAAACATATAAAAAAGAATTATGACTTTGAAAATTCGATATTTTATATGTGACGTTATCGAAAAAGTCTATTTTCTACATTTTAATGTAATAATTTGTTTATCAAATATCTTAAGATATTAAATATTAACTGCGCTACACTATACTTTCGATAGTGCCGATAAAAATACAGAGTCACCGAATATTTAAACAAAATATTTATGTTAAAAGTTGACTTGAAATGTGGTTTATAGATGAATATTTTTAATGGCAACTTTCAAGGAATTATTTGGCAACGCTGCAAGCTGTGCGCTCATGTCACAATTCAGTTCATCACATACGGTTTATTATCAACTTTTATTTTCACAAATTGTCCCTTATTTTTGCTCACATTACTCCTCACTTTATGTTTCTTATTACTCATTATTATTATAAAATCTGTCTTTGATAAAAAGAAAATGTCACAATATTCTTTGATTAATGAAATTGACACTTACATTGACACTTTTGTTATCAACTTCACATTTTACAATCGGCGCCCTGAAAAGCGCAGCGTTGCCATACTGTTCTGACAGTATATAAAAATCAAAAAAATGAAAAATTTCTAAATACACATAATATTTTCACTTTTTTCTTATAATTAAACATAATAATCAATTATAACTTGATTTTATATAAGTTTAATGCAATATACAAGAGTTTGCTGAGGCTCTGCTTAAGCGCTTATAAAATATTCTCCTCCGTGAAAGGAATACCTTAAATACAAAATAAACAGAATTAAATTGTTTTGCCATATATTAGATACTAATTTATTTAAATTTCGCATTATGCTTACATATTTATATTTACACATTTTATGGCGTCTTAGAAAGGTATCGTTTACATCGTCCGTACTGTTCTAGATAAGAGAATGATCGATGGCAATCCAAAGGCAATTTAATTAAACTAGGCTTGCATAATACACAAGAGAGCTACGCGCTGATTGCCAACGGCTAATATCTTTGGCGTCTGCGAAGGGAAGTTTACTACTCGCACCTTAACTGCGTAAGAGTAGAAGTGAATCGTTGAAATGCGCACACTTTCTCACGTATCTCTGAATTTTATTTGCTTCTCTCTGAAAGAATAGTCGGGATTCAGAAACTCAAATAACGTCGGATTTTTCTCGTATATCGCCAATTTCTTTCAAGCGTCATTATGATATTCTGCATTATCGTTATTTTTATCAAATACACTGCAAATCCAATAAAGTGTTTTATTTTAACTGATGCTCTTCTTACACATTTTATTTTGCCGTTTTAAATCATGTCATTTAACACGGCAAACGTATTAACTTTTAATTTAATACGATTAAACGTGTTAATTTAACATGCAACAAGACATATAAAACAAATTTCAGTCAAATGTGTCATTTTTAGTCAAGTATTTTTATGCGTGTAGAAATAACACATTTGAATTTACAATGTAATAAGCTATGTGCATCGACGAAATCTATTATATTTTATATAATTTTATTTTACTAAAATTTTTATTTATCAATGATTTTAATAGCTTAAAACTTAAACGTTTATTAATATTAAGAGAGACCGTGGCTAGTTGGTACATGGGGTTGGTACACAGCAATTATTGTAAAAGTGACAAAAGATAGTCAAATCTAAAAAAGGCATGTAAAGTCGATGCTCGAATCTATCGAAGTTTATTGTTGTCACTTTTCCGCAATGCCGATTGGTTCTCTTGCTGCGCTTACTTCATGAGCACAATTTTTAGACAATTTTGTATAAGAGCGCTTTGTCTCCGGGCTCAGACCCCTTCCCAAAACCCTCTGGCAAAATACGTCTACATTCTAAGTTAGAGTATCATGAGATAGTATACCAAATTTGGTTGTTCTAATTTGAAAACTGTACATTTGCAAAGCGGACAAACATACATACATACATTCATTTATATATATATATATATATATATATATATAAATAAAGATAGCCAAAAGTAAAATAAATCAGTGATGTATTAAATGTTATATTTATAAATCTGATCATCATATCATAGTTATAACTGTGTCTTTAAAATCTTTACTTTAAACGTAATAACTTCCAGTTGTGTTAATGTCTTAGAAAATTCTTTTGTTTAAACAATAATCAAAATATCTAAATATGACAGGTCGGGGCTGGTTGTGATGGGGTAGGTTGTTACTGCTGTTTTAATTATAATTTCGACCAACTCCGTCAATGTAACACATAACCCCGGCATAACACACACAGCGGTAGATATTTCAATTAACCCAGTAAAATGACAAAAGGACCACGCACTAATTATATGAAAAAAGTAGCCACCGTTAAAATCGACGAAAACTATGGAAAACTGTAGTTTGTGTAATCCCGATGAAAAGTTCAAATCCGCACAACCCTCAAAATATGCTAGTTTTTAAGCTACGAGCCTATAAAGGTAATATTGGTGGTATAAAACGTACACATATTATACGTAGTATACCCACTCTTAGCGTTACCCAATATTAACCAGTGGAGGTGGTGAGTGTCTGGTCTCCTTTTTTGTTCTTGTTTTTATTTTTTCAATATTATATTGCAGTAATGTAACATTACCGCACTGTTTCGACTCGTGTGTGGAATTGGCCATCCGTCGCACAGATGACGCGCGCGCAATAATGGGCCACTTTCCACTCACTTTGTAATATAAAATAGGGTGTGTAACACGTGCGAGTTGAGAATTGGACACGCGTGCGGGTGATCGCACTCGCTTTCGGCTCGTGCGTCCACTCCGCACCCGTGTCTAATTCTCAACTTCCCGCACTTGTTACACAAATAACTATTATTAAATATATTATACTTTGAAAACTGGATCCTTTACAACTTAATCCAGTACTGTAACAACTTATCCCCTATATGAGGCTGGTTGTTACACAAATATCGTCACCTTATAATTGTTATTGGTGCAATAAAATTAATTATACTATTTAGTTAAAAAAATAATTTTTGTGTTGTATAAGGCTTGTATTCCATTTATTAATTACGTGTAAATAATTTTTTAAAAAAGTGTACCAACTAGCCCCGATCTCCCCTAATTTCCTTTTCAGTCATTTCGATTACTTATTTCTATTATCTCATTTATCTTCGCGACTATCTGAGTGCCGTAACATATTATGTGGGGATAATTAAAGATTCGAACATTTATTGTTTATTTATTATACACAACGGTGTCGCGCCAGGTGTTTGTTTAAATATTTATGTTTTAAGTAAAATATATTTCTTCTGATTACACACAATCTCAAATTGCAATAGCGGTTTTCTGTTTACGCCAAATTGTCTTATCTTCATGTAGAGCGCTGCGTAACATCCAATCTGAACGATTCTTGATCACTTCGACACACGTAACGCCTTTTGTCTGGAATATGGCGCAAGTAAGCCTTGAAAAATATATAAAATCAGGAAAACGAAGACCGATAAGTGATAGATTGTTATTTTTGAATGTAAATAAATACTTGAGTATCGTATTTTTTGCACGCATATTCTATAGTGCTTGAAAAACGAAGTCATGTATATATCTATAGTAAAACGATGATTGGTATTACAAATAGAAATGACTTAATCCAATTTAGAGAATTTGCGCTCCGCTGCTTGCTGGAGTTGTGCATATAGATGGACGACAAATCGAAATCTTATTGGCTCCCGCACATCTTCGGTCCTTATCAATTTAGATTTTCATTTAACAAGTTCGCTCTATTGAAAATCCATTGAAAGCATGAGTTGTGTTATATAAATTTGCGAATAATATACCGGGTGTCTGAGACCACCAGCCCACCCCTTTTCTTTCAAAAACTAAGCATTTTAGAGAAAAACATTCTAGACAAAAATTGTATGGTTTTGAGGAGGACATAAGATGGTGTCATTGATTTGACCTTGGGTGGCATCGTTAAGAACAGGTCAAGGACACCTTCAGTTTCTTAAATAGAACCCTCTATTTTTTATTGCATATTCTTATAGCTTATGTCGAGAGCTTTTTAAAACACTATAATTAAATATTTTTTCATTAAGTACTTTTTGAGTTATAAGGCTTGAAAGTTACAGCATTGTGATATAATATTTTGTTAAGTATTTATAATTCAAATTCCTTACTTTTTATTTTTGCAAACAATATGAATCAATTAATGTAAAAAAACAAAATTTACATGATAAAACATAAATAAAAAATATCAATTTCATAGTATCATAGTATTCAGATTTCATAGTATCAGCTGGTAATTGATCTAAATTGCAACCTGTTTTTGATAATGGTTAAGAGAATACTTCTGTTATTGGTTTACCATTTACTCTGATATTTTTTGACAATACTTATATTTTTAAAATGTAAAAAAATGTGTAATATTACTTTGTTGTTTTTCTAGACAGCTAAACAATAGCGTGGAAAAAGAATTTAAGTCATTTAAAATTATCTTTATTTTCAAATTGATAGATAAAGCTGTCATCTTTAAAAATCTTTAATTTTTATAGTTGTCTAATATATATTTATGTTTTACCATATTATAGTAAATCTAATTGCCTTTTTTTCAATTTGTTTTGAAAAAGACAAATTACAGCACTCGACTTATTTATCACGATAGTTTGATTTGTGATTGCAATTTTAAGTTGATCTGACTGCGGCTTATTGTTAATATGGATTATCTTCGTGAAAAGCGTGAAAGAACGGCATTCATAAAGCAACTGTTTGCTACAAAGACGAAAAACGGAGTTCTATGCAACATTTTCACTCTTACTCGGGTCAAGATAAAGGTGTCCGAGAATGTGAATTTACGATATTACTAGGCGGTAGGGTTACTTTCTTTCTTTCCTTACAATATGATGGATGTAGCCTCGAATACCATCTTTTGCTTTCGCAAAGCTACTCTATTACGCAAGTTTTACGACGGCCGCAAGTGAAAAATCTAAAAAAAAAGTGAGATTTTTATTAAAGCGCGCGAAATATATACATACAGTAGGGGAGACCGGGGCTATGTGTTCACACTTTACGCTTTTTTCAAGTTTACTAAAAAACTAATAAATATATTTGGCTAAAATTTTAATGGTATAACCTTTCAACCTTGCTATTAAAAAAAAACAATTAAAATCGTTGATCTTTTAACATTTTAAAGAGACGAGTTTTTTAAGTGGACAAGTCAAACGTAGACAGATAGATGTTTATCGTTTATAAGAATACTAGCTGGTTACCCGGGCTTCGCCCCGGAGGACATATATAATCAGACACGCAAATAGTCTCTTTCTCTCTCTCTCTCTCTCTCTCTCTCTCTTTCTCGCTCTTTCTCTCTCTCTAAATACAATTCTTTAAAATTCGATTAATTATTTCCCGAAAAATTCGTCAAACTTCTGATACCGTTTTCCAAAAAAATCGGTAACAAAAAATTATATACTTGATAGCACTCCCCGGGAAATTCAACCTCTACTTTATGTACAATTCTTTGAGATTCGGTCATTCAAATATACAAAATAGTACACTTTATAGCACTCCCCGGGAAATTCTATCCCTACTTCATGTATAATTTTTTGACATTTGATCAATTATTTCCCGAAAAATTAGAAGAATTAAAAAAACCGGTTTCCAAAAAGATCGGTAACAAAAACTGTACACATTATGGTGCTCGCCGTAAAATTCTACCTCTACTTCATATACAATTCTTTCAAATTCGGTCAATTAATTCCCGAAAGATTAAAAAAATTTTGATACTGGCTTCCAAAAGATTGGTAACAAAAAATTATACACTTCATAGTACTCCTCGGGAAATTCTACCCCTGTTTGATTTATAATTTTTTGAAATTCGGTGAATTATTTCCCAAAAAATTAAAAGAATTAGAAAAACCGGTTTCCAGAAAATTGGTAACAAAAAACTATACACATAATGGCACTCCCCGGAAAATTCTACCCCTATTTCATATACTTTTGGTAAAAATTCGGTTCAGGAGTTTGGGCTGGGCGTTGATGAGTCAGTGAGTCAGTCAGTCAGTCAGGATATTTTCCTTTATATATATAGATTTAAGAATGCTTTAAAGAAAAGTTAATATTTTTTTCAGTTTATTTTATAACACAATATAAATAGAAGAGACGCCGGGGCTTGTTGGCACAAGAGGCAAGTTGGCAACGCGTTCCGTTTATGTATTTATGACGAAAGAAACAATGAAAAAGTTATCACAAAATATTTCTTTTATGACATAGGTAGGGGAGACCGGGGCGAAGTACTATTTTTTCGATGCCGATTTTTAACAACAAAACAAATAATTTTAGTAAAATGTGATATACCGTTGTAAAAAATGAACTCTTGGCTACAAAATTTATAAGAACATTTTTGGTCTACGTCGCTTTGTTCAACTGGTATAGAGTGAAAACGACAAAGGTGCAAAAATTAAAATGTCAAAATTGCCGGGGCGGAGTCGTTACTCCATTCTCGGACTGAATTTTAAATGAAAATTCATAATTTCGATCATGAAAAATGATAGGATACATTTTATTAATTATTTTTTAATAGAAAAATGGAAACATTAATTAAAAACACGGTGGCGGAAAGAAATTACAAGAAAAGCGCACACACCTGTGTGCCCTACGCTCGCACAAAATGCACTGCTTCTCGTCAGCTCTATTCTTTCATCTCTGAGCACACGCAGTACATATTAAGTCTTCGCCGGATCCGACCACTGCTGCTTCTTTGACTTTGATTTTTGCTCAAAGCCTCCATGATATGGCTTGGTGACGACTTCGCTCCGGACACAGATTATAAGTTTGATCGCTCATAAAATATTAGAAATTACACAAAAATAAAGAATTTTATTAGATTTGTGTTTAGCATGCATTACTTTTCAAAATCACTTATTAGTCCAGTCAAATTAGCAAAAATAGAAAAAATAACAGGTAAAAAGCTATAAATTGGGGAAAACCTTTATCTTAGCATATACTATTGAACATACTAAAAGTCCGGACCTCTATCTGCAGGGCTCAATCCACCATCTTAAAAAAAGTGCTCCAATTCAGTTTTTCCTCATATCTCGGTAATCGTTGATCCTATCGTAATGAAGGTTATTATAAAAAATGAAACTTATTAAATTCTCTATAAAAAAGGTTTAATAAATTTTTTTCATATCTTTAATAGTTTTTCTGAAATACACTGTTGAGTATATGGATATTTGTATTTTGTCTCACGCTGTCATAAATGTTAGAGTTATCGTTGATGGGATAGCCAGGGTCAGTTGAAGAACACGGCAGTTTGCACTAAACACGTTTATTTGACAGCAAATATGACACGACGTGTACAGGCGGGAAGAATGCGCAGGCTTGAGAGCGTACATAGAAAGACGCGCGTATGCAGTCCGAGTTAATACTGTTAATGGACACCAGATGTCAACGCCCCATGTTGATGAAGAGCGATCGTGGATTGTATGAATAATACCGCGCGCTAACACCCCCCCCCTCGATCTACGGTCGGTGAAGTTTACTGGGGATGCGTCCAAGTCCATACATCTCTGCACACTTCGAATGCTTTGGCCTGGGCAGTCCCTTAGTAAACATATCCGTGGGCATGTCATCTGTAGAGACATGAGCAATCTTCAAAAGGCTGTGGCTCAGGACTTCCCGGATGAAGTGATGACGCATATCAATATGCTTGCTCCGAGAATGATAGACAGGGTTTTGAGCTAATTTCAACGCTCCTAGATTGTCGTTGAAGATGATAATGTCAGCCAGGTCAGGAAATCCCAGCTGCTCCAGAAATTTACGTAAGTAGATAGCTTCTTTGGCACATTCGGTCAGCCCCATGTATTCCGCCTCGGTGGATGATAAGGCGACCGTTGGTTGCTTCCTAGAGTCCGAAGATATGGAGCTCCCAGACAACTTGAATAGGAATCCTGTATAAGAACGCCGATCCACTGGACAGTTGCCCCAATCAGCATTGACAAAACCTTCGATAAGCTTAGAATCTCGCCTATAGATTAGTCCTAGATCTCTGGATCCCTTTAGGTAACGAAGGACCCGTTTGGCTGCAGTCCAGTGTTCTTTGGCATAGCAATTGTTAAATTGTCCCAAATAGCTAACAGCAAAGCTTATATCGGGGCGCGTCGTGACGGCTAGGTAAGTTAAAGCACTCACAAGTTCTCGATAAGGAAAATTCGACTCCTCTTTACTTGAGTCCTCGTCCTTCTTGGTCAGCTTCGCAGAAGTATCCACAGGAGTACTGACGGGATTACAGTCGCTCATCCCAAAACGTTTGAGTATATTATCGATATAGCCTTGCTGCTGCATGGTCACCTCGTTTTGACCAACGTTGAACTCCACATTGAGACAGTAGCCTACTTCGCCAAGATCCTTAATGTCAAATCGTTTGGACATCTCGTCACGGAATCTTGTGATGAGTGCGGAATTGCGAGCTGCAAACAAAATGTCGTCAACATAGGTAACAATTATACATAAGTCCTCCCCTTCTCCGATATAATATAGACAGGGGTCAGCATCGGAAGGGATGGCACCGAAATCCTCTAGTGCACGACCTAGTTTCTTGTACCAATTTCTCCCGGCTTGGCGAAGACCGTATAGATTTCTTCAGGAGACACACCTTGTCCCCACTTAACAAATCCTGCAACATTTTTTTAGCTTTGAGGGCCAGATCTATATCGTCCTTGTCTTCTGAGATTGTCCTCAATATTCCGACCAATTGCTTTGGAGGTTCCATCAAAATCCGTTCGTCGACATCTCCGTTCAGGTAAGCGGTCGTTATGTCGAAATGTTGCATCTTTATCCCAAGACGAGCAGCTAACAACGCAATCAGGCGTATCGATCCTTGACGGGCTACAGGCGCAAAAGTCTCTTTAAAATGTAGACCAGGTTGCTGGCTGAATCCCTGAGCGACCAGTCGAGCCTTGCGTCTGTGAAAAATTCCGTCCGAGTTGAACTTATTCCGCAAGACAATGCGACTCCTAATGGTGGTGGAATTCTTTGGTCGATTGATGAGTTCCCACGTATTGTTACGTAAAACCGATTTGATTTCCGATACCATATGGCATCATGCCACTCCTCAGCCTCTGGACTCGATAATGCCTGTTTCATTGGTACCTCGGATATAAGAGCGACTATATCCTCCTCAGCATACCCAGCACTCTCAATGGCGGGTGTATAGACCTTTCGGGGTCTTCCTCTCTCTCCGGTTCTCAGAATTCTCGGTCTTCCTCGCCCTCTGGATGAGACCCGTGGCGGCTCTGAAACAGTGTCTTCGTCGTCATCCTCTTCGTCGGTTTGTTCCTCGACAGAAGGTAATTCGATGTCAATAAATTCGGACCTTTCATCTATTTTTCCCTCCGGTTCGCCGTTTGATAACGAAATGGGGTCCTTGGGATGTAACTTCGTGTCTTCGATAAACTTAATGTCACGCGATATGATAACTTTATTCTCTTCAGATAGCCACACCCTAAAACCTTTGGACTCAGTGGAGTAGCCTAAGAAAATGCCTTCCTTGGAGCGTCGATCCAACTTTCCTCGACCTGGTTCTCTGTTCAGGCAAAATACACGACATCCGAACTCCCTGAAATGCCCAACATCAGGAACATTTTCGGTCCACAGTTGATACGGTGTAAGACCATTAAGACTTTTTGACGGACATCGGTTCCGAATGTAATTGGCCAATCGCCTCGGCCCAAAACTTGGAAGGTGACCCTGATTGAGCAAGCAAACATCTCGCCATGTCCAGGAGGGTGCGGTTCCGTCGTTCCGCGATTCCGTTTTGCTCGGGGGAGTATGGAATCGTAAGTCGTCTAAAGATGCCCTTTTCTTTCAAGAAAGTGTCGAAGTCCTTGCCTGTAAACTCTAAACCATTATCAAACTAAAAACATTTGACATTTTTACCTGTCTAGTTCTCTGCGAGTGCGATAAATTCTTTGGTTGCCTGAAGAGCCTCGCTCTTGTGTCGCAAGAATCGAACTTTGCTCCATCTCGAGTGGTCGTCAATGAACTCGATGAAATATCTTGCCTTCCCCGTTGATTCGACCCGCATGGGGCCGCAAACATCCGAATGAACCAAATCGAGTAGTTCCGAAACTCTGTTGGACTTCTTGGCAAAAGGTGCGCGAGTCATCTTCCCTTCGAGGCAAATTTTGCAGGTAAATTCCTTAGCGTCAAATTTTAAACCGTTGATAATTCCATGTCGCTGCGCCTCGATGAGATCTCTTGCGTTTACGTGGCCAAGCCTGCAGTGCCACAGCTCAAAATCCGAGAGATTGACTGATGTGGATAGCGCGCAGCTAGGTTTTGAATTGGATTCATCCTTGATTTCATGCACGAAATAAAGACCGCCAATTCTGTCCGCGACCAGTTTAACGCCACCGTTTCTATCTAGTACCGTCGCGTTCTCTTTCGAGAATAGTACTGTAAAGTCTTGCTTAGTGACACGAGTTTATTTTCTCCATTCACGTCGGCCGTGACCACCTTGCCCTCAGCGGTTGTTTCGGTTGAAGCACTGTTCGCCAGATTTAATTTTTCCGGTCTTGAATCGCTTATCTCGTAGAATGCCTCTAGATCACCACAGAGATGTGTATTAGCGCCGCTGTCCAAACACCACATTTGACGTAGCTCGATCGCGCTGGCTTGTAGAGCGACGTCTGCACGTAACGACACTTGCTCGGCGCTTTTCGCCGACTGGTTTTTATCGCTCTTGGAGACGCAATTTGCAGCCTTATGCCCTAGTTTATTGCACTTGTAACATCGAATTTTACTAACGCCTTTGTCGTCGGCTTGTGTGTTGTCTTTACGTTCATGCGCGGTTGGCTTGATGTCGCGTTTTCGGCCCTTATGTTTATTCACGAACATAGCCTTGGCACCAGTATTGTGAGTCTCGCCCTTTCGCGCCTCGTTTTCCTCGACGATCTTAACACGCAGGGTGTCGGGCGCGGGCAATTCATCGCGAGCTTCAATTGCGCATCTGAAATTATCAAAACTCGCCGGCAGACTATATAGAAGCATTGTTGCCAATACATCGGGATGTATTTCGACTTGCATGTCTTGTAATTTATCGACGGCATCGAAAAACTTACTTATATGTTCACGAACGTCGCTGCCTTCCTCCATTCGATGAAGCATTAGTCGCTTTAATAACGTAGCTTTCCTGGCGGGTTCCCGCGATTGGTATGTTCTCTCTAGTTTCAGCCAAACATCACGTGCAGTAGCGCAGCCTTTAATCTGCTTCAACTCGGAACTACCGATTGCCAGAATGATATCAGATTTCGCCCTAGCATGGCCCCTTTCCCACGCTTTTCGCGCGGCTTTCGACGCGGCGTCGCCGGCCACGACTTCGGGTTTCGCAAACTTGCCGCTCACGTATGGCCAGGCATCATTCTTGACGAGGAGAGCTTTCATGTGGAGTTTCCACGTGTCGTAGTTGTCCTTTCCAAGACACTCGATTTGCGTCACGCCCGCGGTATTCATGATTGCAGGTTAGCTTTTGCGTAACTGACACTTTACTATGGCTGCGTTCCTTTTGATGCTTTCAGCGCTGTAAGCATTATTCTATCTCCGTTGCACATTGAATATCAAATAGAGATGGAGCGACGCTTTCAGCGCTGAAAGCGTCAAAAGGAACGCAGCCTTGGAACGCAGCCTATTTCGACTATCGCGGCGCACCTGGGCCCATAACCTGTTAGAGTTATCGTTGATGGGATAGCCAAGGTCAGTGGAAAAACACGGCAGTTCGCACTAAACACGTTTATTTGACAGCGAATATGACTCGACGTATACAGGCGGGAAGAATGCGCGGGCTTGAGAGCGTACATAGAAAGACGCGCGTATGCAGTTCGAGTTAATACTGTTAATAGACACCAGATGTCAGCGCCCCATGTTGACGGAGAGCGATCGTGGATTGTATGAATGATACCGCGCGCTAACAATAAAAATCACACTCTTAATGTAGAATTTGTAAAAAAAAATATAAATAGACAAAAAATATTAAATGTGTGCGTGATATTTCTCGTACATATGAAAATTTGGCAACTCTTACTATTTAAAATTGTTGTACACGACTAGTACTGGGGGTAGCGTCGTCTACAAGATTCTTTTGAGCCGTTTCCTGAGGTTGTGAATCTGCAGGGCCATGATCATCTCGATCTTCAACATCGATTACGAAGAAATCGTTCTCGTCAAGCTTCCAATGCTTGACAGCTGAAGTTTTTAATAATTGTACTTCATTATATAATGCGCTAAAGCCTAAGCTAGATAGTAACGTCACTAGATTTTTAGAGCCAAATTTTCGGTATAAAAAAGCAGCAACGCTGACTAAAGTGATGACAAGAAAGATCTTGGCCTGGTTGCCAACATAATAGCGTGCGCTATTGAAATGCATTTTTGTTCGAGCTGCTGCGATGGGCATTCTCTTATTCCTTTAGCTATAACGTTTTTCAGAAAAATATTGAGCGATTTCAGTATGTAGTCTTTTACATCCGTCAAAAAGTCATCGCTTGAAGGATATGCAGATGTGTCGTTGGTTTGTGAGTAAATATCTTCCCGAATTATGGCTGCAGCTGTAGTGACTACTCGAAGGCGTTCTTTCCGTTCATCGACTTTCTTCTGTTCTTAAGAAAACTAAAAGAAAAATACGGTGACGAGATTTTTATAAAACAAAGGATATAAAATTTTGTCGAGTTATTGGTATGAACGAAAGAAAGTCGATGAACGGGAAGAACGCCTTCAAATAGTCACTGCAGCTACAGCCATAATTCGGAAAGATATTCGCTCACAAATCAACGACACGTCTACATATCTTTCAAGCGATGATTTTTTGACAAATGTAAAAGACTACATACCGAAATCCCTCAATATTTTTCTGGAAAACGTTATAGCTAAAGGAACAGAATGCCCATCGCAGCAGCTTGAACAAAAATGCATTTCAATAGCGCACGCTATTATGTTGGCGACCAGGCCAAGATCTTTCTTGTCACCACTTTTAATTAGCGTTGCTGCTTTTTTATACCGGAAATTTGGCTCTAAAAATCTAATGACGTTACTATCTAGCTTGGGCTTTAGCGCATCATATAATTAAATACAATTATTGGAAGCTTCAACTGTCAAGCATTGGAAGCTTGACGAAAACGATTTCTTCGTAATCGATGTTGAAGATCGAGATGATGATCATAGCCCTGCAGATTTACAACCTCAGGAAACGGCTCAGAAGAATCTTGTAGACGACGCTACCCCCACTACTAGTCGTGTACAACAATTTTAAATAGTAAGAGTTGCCAAATTTTCATATGTACGAGAAATATTACGCACACATTTAATATTTTTTGTTTATTTATATTTTTTCTTACAAATTCTACACCAAGAGTGTGATTTTTATGACAGCGTGAGACAAAATACAAATATCCATATATTCAACAGTGTATTACAGAAAAACTATTAAAGATATGAAAAAAATTTATTGAATTTTTTTATAGAGAATTTAATAAACTTCATTTTTTATAATAACCTTCATTACGATAGGATCAACGATTACCGAGATATGAGAGAAAAACTGAATTGGAGCACTTTTTTTCAAAATGGTGGATTGAGCCCTGCAAATAGAGGTCCGGACTCTTAGTATGTTCAATAGTATGCCAAGATAAAGGTCTCCACCAATTTATAGCTTTTTACCGGTTATTTTTTCTATTCGCTATATTTTGATTTAATTTGACTGGACTATATCTCGAGATTCGGAAAGAAAATAATAGTTAAAATATTTAAAATTTTTGACGCGCAAAAAATGTTTTTTTTTACTTCCAAAAACACGTTTGCCTTAATAAAAATCACAACATGTCATATAATCTCACTAAACTCTGTTGGTCACATGGGTACTATAAGTAGTGTTTACAATATAAATGGTGAATTCACACAACTTACAAATTTCGAAATAATTGCAGTGACGACTCCGCCCCCGGGTTTCCCCTGCTTTTTTCAAAGTTTTATTTAAATCAAACAAGTATTACAAGAAAAAAAAAAGGAAAGTCTGATTCAAGAGATAACAAGTAAATTTTCAAGCGTTTTGAAATATCGGATTGATGTTCTTCAGCTTGAGAAGTAAATCAAAGTGATGTATTATTAGTTAAAAGAAAAGTTTCTGTTACTATACGACATATTATTTTGAGTAACAACAGTAATTTATTGTAATAAAATGTCTGAAATCAAACGTATATGTAGGGATGAGATATGTTGGCTCATAAAAGTACGCTTAGCTTGACTTGCTGTTACCACGCGCATGAGACCTGTATGAATATGTGATTTGCCACGTACAATGCTGATACAAGCTAGATATATATTTATATTTAATATTTTTATGTTAAAGAAAGCTACATCTAAAATAGTTTACAATTGTTTTTCTGCAACAGCATTTTGCTATTCCATCATTACAAAATAACTTTAAAAGATACAAAAGTACATATCAAAAAGTACTTTATCAAAAAGTACATATCTGCTATCTGTTTTGTATTTCTATTACGTTTTTATTAATTTAACATGGACTTTTTGTCGTATACCCAACTTACTCTACTATCGGGGCAAGCTGGCTGCAATGCAACATGTTCGTATTTCACTTATTACAAAGAAACTATACAATATACAGGTACGTTCCTGGCATAAAAATGTAGAGAAAGGTTCTCTCTATCATATTAGTACTGTGTAATCGTGATAATTAGTTGTTTAAAAACTCAAATGCCGAAATTGTGAAAACTATGCCAACAAGCCCCTTTACTTATTGTAAAATTAACTGCATAAAATATCTATTCTTTATATAATTATAATAGTTATTTGTTATATACGTATATAGATACTATAATCAAATCAGATAAATTAAAATGTTATAAATAGAGAATTTTTTAAATACCCTATAATAAAATGAACAAAATATATTAATGAAGAATATTCAATACAGATATACGAGTACAGAGAATTTTAAATAAATCGTAGTTGCAACACTGAATGCACATGAAAATTTTTTTTATTTGCATGACATTGTTAAACACTTTGAATCCAATTGTGATAAATACATATGTATTTTTATGTCAATGACGATAGAACAAGTTTAATTGAAATTTAAATAGGTATTAATGAATGTACTGCCAAGTTTATCAATATTATATGATTCCAATTATTGAATCCAGATCCCATTTAATTATTGAAAGCGCATGAACATTAAATGCTTTCGATCCAAATATTTTAAGGCGATACAATTTATGTTGAAACATTGCATACAAAAAAGCATGACAACTATTTTTATGTAATTGAAATGTAATACATACTTTTGAATAATTGATTAATGTACAATACCTATTTGTGCATATATGGTTTGCATGAGTGATTTGTATTACACAATATTCATGATATATGTCCTTTAATTTTTGGTTAATTTTTTAATATTTATATCTCAAAAAAATATTTGATGTGCAGTGATACTGTAAAAACATACCTAATAGCGCAAGGAATAAGGAATACATTTAAGAGAACAAAATTTTTTTAAATTTAAAATTGTATATGATTATAAAGAATCAGTTATACATGATTTCTACACTCTCTAGAGGCAATAAATTAAGTTTCCTCAAATATTCTAAATATTTATGATTATTTTAAAATAAATATATTATTTAAAAAAGTATGTAATTAGTTTATTAAATATTTGTGGATTACAAAAGAAATGATAACTTAATCATATAATTATTTTATCTTTTATTGTTTGCTTATTTCGAGCATAGATTTTCACTGAATGTAGATTTATAAAAATTTATAAAAATATGGAGTGAAAGGAGGAGGGTCCATAAGGCCAATTTTTGGCCCCTTCTGAATTTCATTCTAAAATATCAGACACGTTTTATTTTTGTAAGAACTAATGAAATCAAGTGTAATGAGATGATGGGTATGCAAAAATAAAACATTTCTGATAGTTTAGAATAAAATTCAGAGAAGACCAAAAACCGTCCTTATGGATCCTTCTCCTTTCCTTTAATTAATAAATTTCAATTAAATATTTTTTTAATCGTCAAAAAATTAAAGGTTAAAATTGCAAAAATTATTTACACGATTTATTTATCCTAAAGTCCTTAATATTCTTTATTGTGCTATTTAATGAAATATGTACTAGACATTTTGTCGGTCAAGATATTGCATTTTACTTGAAAGATTAGAGATTAAATCATTGTACAGCGGCTTTAATATGCACCAGTGCGTACTGAGTGCATCTAATTGAATTCGCGATTATGCTTGGAAATGAGATAATGCTGTTGTAATCATTATTGCACTAAGCATGTTCATATATATTTTGACACAATTTCTGTAATTATTAATGTTTAATTATAATTTTTAATCTTACGAAGTGTTTTAAACAATGGAGGGAACAAAAAGAATCATGCGACATTTTTATTTAAAAAAAGATACTTTTTATAGATCTTGTTACATTTCTTTCAAATATATAAGTTTTATCGATTTTTTCATTCTCAATATTAGCTGTCGATTCTTTAAATCTACATTTCGAATATTTGCAACTGTTCAAACATCCACGTAAAATTCTCTGATATCAAGAGCTAAAGGATTAAAAACTAACATAACTATGGACGGCCATGTTGACGTTTTCACATCAGCAGCGAACAAATTTAAGCAGACGAATCGTAAGATTTATATCCATGTGAATGACTTTTCATCAACGCAGCCGCTTTATTTCTCTGAAGCGAGATTATGGAATGTGCCAGACGCGTTCTGCTATATGTCTGAAAAGCTACGTAAAAGTGATGTAATCTACGCTTTCCTAGATTAGACCGTTTGACTCATACCGCAACATTTTACCATTTTATCTTTTTATGTAAAGTCTTGGTATAATTAAAGGATTTTTGACACAATTTAGAATTCCGTTTTATTAAACACAAATAATTTTGTTGATAAGAATTTTTTTATATATAATTGCAGAAACTGTATAAATTATTTTTCTGTGGAAAATATATATAATTTATCTTCTAGATACGAATAAAATTAAAAAGTATAATAGAGATATATTAAACACTTTAATATTAATTGAGTATAATAGAGATGTATAATAGAAGTATAATAGAGATGTATTAAACACTTTAATATTAATTGACATTATTTGCGTAATAATCTGATAATGTTTGACAAGCAGTAACAAATATTCTACAACAAAATCGGGTAAAACTTTAGATTAAGGGCGACCTCACCGATTTCAATGACCTTTTGATATATGTTGTCAAGGTCATGACCCCGAGTGACCTTCAGAAGATTTTAGCCGTCGCTCGTTATTCGTTAAAAAATTATTAACAAAAAGAAGTTTGGAAAATATAGCAGCTATTTTGAGTATTAGAAGGCATAAATGACTAATATATATGTCGAAATTATAGTTCACGCATACACTTTCCACGCGAAACGAGGTGCCACATGGGTTTGTGGCGTGCTTTACAAGCTCGTTTATATATATACATAATGAAACATTATATATTCTCTTTTGGTAATTATGCAGTAATACGGACCACCCTCTGATGACCTTGACCTTGACATATGTTGTCAAGGTCACCCTCCTGAGTGACCTTCAGAAGGTTTTAGTCGTTGCTCGTTTTTTTTAAGTTATTAACAAAAAAAGTTTCGAAAATAATAGCAGTTATTTTAAGTATTGAGAGGCATAGATGACTAATATTACGTCTTTTTTTTAAGTAGAGAATATCTCGTTTCGCGTGAAAGTTGCTGTTTTACCAAAACACATTTAAAGCAGTAAATTGTTGATAAATTTAAGTCTTTTTGTTAAAACAGAGAATACTTTATTTCGCGAAAAAGTCGCTGCTTTACCAAAACAAGTAAATTTTCTTCTGAAGTACAAAATACTTTATTCGTTGTTTATTGTTCTTCACTAGAACTTCAATAGAACGATCACTAAAATATGTATATTCAGGAAATTAATAGAGAATATATAATGTTTTATTATATATATTATATATATATTATATATATAAACGAGCTTGTAAAGCACGCCACAAACCCATGTGGCACTTCGTTTCGCGTGGAAAATGTATGCGTGAACTATTTTGACATATATATTAGTCATTTATGCCTTCCAGTACTCAAAATAGCTGCTATATTTTCCAAACCTTTTTTTGTTAATAACTTTTTAACGAACGACGCGACGGCTAGAACCTTCTGAAGGTCACTCGGGGTCATGACTCGGGGTCATGACCTTGACAACATATATCAAGGTCATTGAAATCGGTGAGGACGCCCTTAATCCGAAGTTTTACCCAAAATCGTATCTCTTTTGTCTCGTTTAAAATACTTCGTAAAACCGAATACACCGAGCAGTTGTTTGATCGCGAGTACTTGCGTGCTGAGCGCAGACATGTCGATGTACTTCTTCCGGCTGCACAATCTGCGCCGTCAGGCGGAGGAGGTACGCAAGAAGCGACAAAAACGTGGTCGAGGGAGCCAGGGCGGTCAACTTGGGACCAACCACATGGACCAGTCCCAACCAATGGCTGGATCCATGCAATGTTGCAACCAGATTCATCGTGGTCCGAGCAGGCTCTTCGAGCGAGCCCCTTTACAACCTAGCGACTCGCTTGATGAAATCGCCTTCCAAATACCGAGGTAAACTTTTTAGTTGCACGCTTCTGCCTCGAAACTTCTTTCCTATGTGTGTGACCTCGTTTTCCTTTCATTGATATTCTTTAGATATCAACAGAATTATAGCTTGTGACTTACATAAATAACTTTTAAAGTTCTTATGTTAGTTTATTAATTACTTAATTTATTAACTCTGAAGTGTGTAGTATGCAGTTTAATATACGCATATATGTAATTTTTTAAGTACTGAAATGTAATGCTTTTGTAAATATTGAAAGATATTATGTGCAATTTAGATTATCTTAGTAAATAATATGTTTTTAATCACTCATCCTTTAAAGAAAGAAGGAATTATTAACTTTAAAAATAATGAAGACTTAAAAAATGATTATTTAACATACATCTTTCGACACATTAGATATTTAAATTATGAAAGACATTCAGATAATATTTTTAATGCAAAATGTTTAATGTGATAAGTTACAATAGCTGCAATTGATTGCAGTTTGTCACCATTTAAATGCAGTAATGAAGTTTTGTATTCTAATCCGTTTCGGATTCATTAAGATTTTATCCGCATGGCAGTTTTGTGTTTTGCTATTCCAACTTGGAATACCGTCTTACATTTCACAAATCAACTTGATAAAACGATTTGCGCAATTTAAAAATGTCAGTTCGCGAAAGCTTATCTAGTACCTTTACGATCCAAATGTAATTTTCATCCTGATCTTCGCGTGAAATGAAAGTCGTAAAGCATCAAGAGAAAGCAGTAGAATGTTCCACTTCCTACAGAAGGGTCAAAGGTCAAGAGATGAGACTCCTCAGGAAAGAAAACACAAAACTTGTACAAATATAAAGAATCTTAGAATAAATGTAATCTTCATTATAAATAATTAACATAAATTCGTGTTGTCATTATTTTTATCCAATTTTTTCTTATAAAAATGAGCAGAAAAATGAAATACACAAGTAAAAAAACGATAATGAATTTATTATCTAAAATGTTTTTCCACATTCTTTACTCTTCTTATGTATAAATTGATTGTATATATAAACTGAAATTCCCCAAATAATGTTCTTCTTGATATTAAATAAATATATACGTTACGATTATGATAAACTATATAAAAGAATCAAGTAACTTTAATAAATCATGATTAGTTAGGAATTTTATAAATTAGAAAACAATTTAAAAAATAAATTGTTAATATAAGATTAAAATGTTTAAAAAATTAACTCTTTTTTAATTATTTAATTTAATCTTATAATTTATTAGAGATGTAATATATTTTGTATGAAAATCGCATTTTAATCAATATAATGTAATCAATTTTTATGTTATACTGCTACAATGTATGCTTTTTTCATTTGCGTTACAATATTCTCTAACTAAAACGGTAATCGCGCAAATAAAAGAACATTTACGATATAAATTAGAGTCATGATAAATACACTTTGCGGATCGTAAAGCTATCAGTTCTTTCTATTTTGCTTCATTCAATGAGAGTAAATGAAGGATACAGTGACAGGATGGTATTGCTCTCTAACGGAACTCTGGGGCTACGTAGAAGTCGAACTTTTAATTTGTTTAATTACATTTGGCTCCTGAGAGTTCCCGTGGACCCAATCCCCTCAGGATTAACCCCGCTTTCTTGTTTCCAACGAGCGAAAGAACTTGCTTTCGCTTAGTGACAGAATTTCTGGGGGCAAACTCAGAGTTGCGGTTGACTAGTTGGAAGACGAGAAGATGGAAAATGATGGTAGAAAGAATTGGATTACGCTTGGATACGCCGACTATGCTCCTATCTAGCCCGCAAAACTTTCGATCCTATCGTGAGATTGTCACTATTGCGCAACTTGTAAATTGAAGATAGTTATGCGAAAGTGACACAGCTATTGACTTCTTGACTCTTTTCAGATTTATTTTAAAATAAAAAAATTTACTAAAAATATTAAAATACAAGATGGTTCAATATTTATTATTTATCAAATGCTTTGATGTCAACGTTTAGTTTATATTTAACACTGCAACAGTATAAAGAGTTTGACAAAAGTAGAACATATTTTATTATTTTTCTTATACAATTCTTTATGTAATCTTATTGTTATTTTAAGACATTATAACTAATAATGTTTAACTCATGAGATACAGATTTAAATTTACCAAACAATATTACTTTATAATGAATTAAATTACTATAAGGCATTTGGAAAAATTACAAAAACTGAAATTTCTTCTAATTAACCCTCTAATAGCAAGGTGATTTTTCAGGAAATATCAGGAATATCTAATCAGTCAGAATATATAATTTCAGAAATATCTAATCAGTCTACAAAATTGTTAAATAAAGAAGTAAGTAATAACATAAAACTTCTTTATCTGTTTATTTAAATAAAAAAATACAATAAAGTTCATTATCTGACTTAAATAATTACACAATTACAGTAAAACAAACTGTAAAATAAACAAAACTGTAGGTCGCATTTGACCCCAATCTTACCATTAGAAGGTTAGTACACGTTACGCTGTGCTTTGCCTCTCATCAGATTTTAAGCTAAATCATGCTATTCGCGGCGAGCAATTCATGCGGGATTTATGACATGGTAAAAGATTCAGTAATGCTGCAGGAGTTCAATAACGAGGCGGTTCGAGAGGTCTCGAAGAAGCAAAGAGTGAATATAGGTAATCTCTATGGTCGTCAGTGTTTTGCCGCGCCCATGAAAGCCAATCACGAACACACCCCTTAGTCCAAGCTTACCCATGTCATTTACATTGGCAGTAAATTTATGTCGGACTATCTTCGTTCAACGAGCGCGACGGTGCGACAAAGTAACACGAATCCTCGATTGTTTATGACTATACGTTAGAAAAGAAGAAACAATAGATATTAGAATTTTTCTAAATTTTTTGCAGACCTAAAATTAAAAATATTATTTTTTGTTCTTAATACTTACATAAATATAATAGAATATAAATAATATATTAGCTTGAAAATATTTTACAAAATAAAGAGGTGCAAGTTATACGAGGGGCGTTCAATAAGTAATGCAACACATTTTTTTTCTTATTCAAGATTTGTTTTATTGTAGTTTTTAGTACATCGTATTTTTCCCCAATTTTTTAGCTACAAAAACCTATTTTTCAGCATAATCTTTATTCAATTTTATAGCTTTACATCACATAGATGCTTAGAGCCTGTATACCCTTGCGGTATCACTCTGGGTGAGGAATGACAGTTCACCCTACAGCTCAGATTTTGCATCTTTTGACTTTCATCTCTTTGGTCCTCTGAAAGATGCAATCCGCGGGAAGAGATATGGCAATGACAAGAAAGTTATAACCAAAGTAAGAAAGTGGCTGAGAAGCAGACCAGCAGAGGGATACATACACATAACACAAAGGCATACAGACTCTTACATCTAGGTAGCGTAAGGCCATAGATTTGAGAGAGAGAGAGAGAGAGAGAGAGAGAGAATGGCGACTATATTAAAAAAATTGTTTTTTTTATAATCCAAGAATTGAGGAAAAATATGGTGTATTTAAAATTGCAATATGTGTAAAACAAGCCTTGAATGAAAAAAATGTGTTGTATTACTTATTGAACGCCCCTCATATTTATCTTATCGTAGATATCAAGATACTTACACTTGACATGTAGATATAGTATAGCACACCTCCTAGTCAAGTAAATACTTTGAAAAGTAGAGTGATTAATCAATATTCGTTAATCGGCATTGGCCTAAAAATGTCGCGTACATGATGAATTTTTGTGTACTTACTAGAACATCGATCTATCGATTATGTCATTTGTAAGTTTTGTGTAATATTTGCAGTTTTGACATTTATTTAATTTTTGCGTTATAACACTTCTTTGATTATTATTATCGTTTCTATGGGGACGGGTTTTAAATATTTATGAGAAACATAAAAATAAGATTCATCAGTTTTTAATCGTCATGCTGATCTGTTATGCAAAATAAGTTTAACTTTTTTGAGAAGCGAGATAAATAATTTATGCGTATTATTATTATGCAAGATGTGATTAAATTACATTGCATGATAAATATTCAAAGAAACATTAAACAAAAAGTAAAAAGAATTAAGAATGAAGTATTTAGATGTTTTTCATTGTCATATAAAAGAGTGTATAATACAAATGTAATATAAATAGATAAATAGATAAAATAATGAAATCAAAATGAGTATAAAACACACACATTATTATACATATTATGCCTGATTGAGTATAATTAAATTAATTTTACTAAATGTAATTGTTTTGATATATTGACATTGTCCAATTTTGTTGTAAAAAACATCATTTAATGCAACAATCTATGCATATCTTCATATATTTATATCATATTTTGTTTTATATTTTATCTACATAAATTTGTACAGCCAAATTTTGAGCAAGCAAGTATTTAGAATAATGTTAATGAAAATGATGCGACTATATAGATAATTGACAAAAATGATTAGCATCTATCGTTTTTCTTCATGTGTAAAATAAAATAACAACAGATGATTGTTTTTAGAAAATGGCAGAAGACAGAAAGAATAGAGTACACTTTGAAAGGAGGGGTGCAAAGCGTTACGCATTTACGGTAATCAAGAATAATCGAGGTCACGTGTGTCCCACATAGAAAAGCACGTCGTAATACCATCGTGTACGTGTTTCTTGCAGGAATATCGTCAGGGATTTTCGAAGTATTATACTTATATCGCTCTCAACGACGAAGAAGAAACGCTTTTGTCTTTGAAGTGTCCATAATAAACTCTCAATCGAAGAAAAGAAAAAGGTCGGTTCAATAAAACATAGCTAGACACGCATTAGCGCGGATATAAACATTATAAACATAATTCGAGCTCATCACTCTTCAACGCGTATGACCGCATTGATGAGACAATGGTGCAAAAAGATAGCAAATGGTAGCTTTTAATTTGTTTTACTGCTAGATAACTGCATCTCATAAGTGTCTTGTTACTGTTAGAAAAAAATATTACCTCGCTTTGTGAGGAATATATTAGGAAATAAAAAGTGTAATGTTTCTTTATGAATAAAAATCTGACTCATATATATATATATATATATACAATACAATAAAGAATTTTTATGAATTAAATTTTAGAATTAAAGTAGACAAACTTTGTTTTATTATTAAATTTCGAACTTTTATTTAGCAGAACTTTAATGCGATACTAACCATATGATATTAAAGATTAAAATGTTGCAACAACTTACTGTCATATTTTTTTATTAAAAATATTTATTATAAATTTTTGTTAAACTTTTGTTTTTTAAAATTCAATTTGATGTAGAAATGGAAGACTCTTCTTTATACATCCTACATATCTAACATACCCTTGTCATAAATAGAAATTGTTATGGTGGTACGATTTTCAGTAATTTTGGAGCACGAAGGCATTCAATCCATTTTAATGCCATGAGGATAGTTTGAAGCTTAGAGAAGAAATAACTGAAGTGCTGCTCGCATTGTGTCGTTAGGGTGCAGACAGCGAAGCTGACCATATATTTCCGCCCGATATAGGAATAAATGCTCTTATTCTTGGAAGCTCGTAAAGTTAATTTACTACTTGGCACATTGACGGATAGATAGTCGTAACGAAGTGGTAGTAAACCTCAAGAATAAAACTATAATTCCGGGATGTCTGTGAAAAATCGGTCGAACACTTTATTGTAGCATTTAAGGGGGCTTTCTAGGTCTATTTTGTTGAAAAATTCGATTTTTTAAAAACATCATTTTCGTGTACTATATATATGTAGAATTAGTGTACAAACACTTTTCGTTTTTCGATCT
>NW_020218106.1:301350-305494 GCF_003070985.1 Temnothorax curvispinosus | reverse complement strand
TAAAATATAAGTAAGTGGCTATAGTCGGTACTAGAATTAAACATTTTAGGTAAAAAGAAACAAAATGGCGGATTTTTTTAGTTGCAAAAAAAGGGTCGAGATATTCAAAAGTCCGCCATTTTGTTTCTTTTTACCCAAAATGTTTAATTCTAGTACCGACTATAGCCACTTACTTATATTTTAATATCCCGTTTGAATTTTTTGTTTCAGACGTTTCTAACTCGAGATATCATGTCAACCAGATTTCTATGGAGTACCCTTACAGTCGCCATTTTGTCGCCATAAATAAGAAAAACAAAAAAAACAAAATTTTTTTATGTACTTCAATATATGTGAGAAAATATATAAAAGTTTCGAGATATTTCAATACATTTTACTATGACAAAAAGATTCTTGAAAATATGTGCAATAGACCTAGAAAGCCCCCTTAAGACGTTATAAACTTTCTTTTCATTGCACATTTAACGCAATACGACTTTCTATGGTGTTAAGTGTTACATTTTTCTGGTTTTAATTATCAACAATTTTATATGTGTTTCATGTATTTGATGTAAATTAAGGTTTGTATTTACAGTTTATATATATTAAAGTCACTGAATATATTGAACGTAGACAGATACACTTTAGATTTTATTATAGTCTCATTAGAGACAGATATTGAATATATCACATATTTTATTATTCAACACAGCATAATTTAATTTCTTTGTTTACATAACAGCTATAGTTTTCTTCTCACGTTTAAAGTACCTCTGTTTGCTTTAATTGTGGTCTAATCCTCGTTGCACGCCTCAGTCTTAGTCGCGATTACACCAAATACCTTTCATAAATATATATAACATAAATATAACAGGTTAAACACTGTTGTGAATAAGATTAAAGTTAAAAGTTAAAAGTTACGCGGGTTTGTGTTAGAAGTATTTCAGAATATACCTTCTTTGATCAAAGAAGTTTATATATATAAGAGAAAATATATTTTTTTATATATAAGTTTTTATTTATACAAGGATGTTAATTAAGATGCAATTCTAATTCTTCGAGATCTGGTTTTTTCTCTAACTTAAATGTTTTTCTTGTTATAATATTATTATATAAAAGTAAAAAATACGTTTATTTGTAAGAATAAATGTCCAGTAATTAAAATAATGTCTATTTTATGCAGATCGGATTTTCTGTTTTATCTATAGATTCTAGATGTATATTATTTGAAACAGTCTAAAATTGTGTCTTTTATCTGAAATTAAATTACTTTTTCTAAACCAAAATAGAATGATATTTGCATGATAAATACATCTAAAAGTCATTTGTGCTCTACAGTTTTAACAAATCTTACATTGGTTCTGAATCAAACAAATCAGTGTTTCGGAAAATTCTAAAGTAAACGTCCATCATATGATGATGGAAGAATAGAGCGTAAAATAAGAGTCAGAGGTCGGAGCGAGCTCAAAGCTCGCCAAGCGTCTGCGTCAAACGCTGTTCAGGGGGCGCCTCGCAACAGTTCGGAAAGCTCGGAAAAGCTCCGAGTGCTGTCGCTGCGATGTCGTGATGGGTGTCTTACGAACTAAGCGCGTCAAGTTTCCAGTAACCAATCCCTGTCACTTGAGGTTACCGCTTCAAGAACATAGTAAAGTCCTTGCACCAACATCGTAATCTCATTGCAGGAAAAATTCAGAGAGCAAAAACGCGGTTGCAGATGAGAAAAAAATCGTAAACTGCTTATCTATACGTTTGTCAATAGAACTGCCAATGCACTGTTGAAAAATTTTTGTAGTTTTGTTAAAAAAGGTCCTTGTTAAAATTTTTGTGTAAAATAATCAACACATACATGTGTAGATTTAACATATGTCTGCTATGTTAATTGAACTTTACAAATTAATAATGTAAAATTATTAAAATAATTTAAAAAATATTTTAAAGTAACACAATTTGAACGTATTTATTAAATGTGTTAAAATTTACAGAAAAAGAGCGTTGATTTTGCTCTATAACAGAAATGGGAATAAAAATTTACAGAAAAAGCGTTGATTTTATCTTACAATTTTAACTTTAACATAAAAGTTATGTTAATTATACACATAATTAACCTCAAATTACGATCAGAATTACATTTCTTTTCTGTTGAAATATTTTAACATACCTAGTATCGGTGTTACTATTTAACACATCCATATTACCGATCGAAAGCTTCTTCTTTTGCATCTCTTTCTTAGGCAATGTGTTAGAAATATATATAGAGGAGACCGGGGCAAACTCGACACGATTTTTTCAAAGGTAATTTTTAACAATTAATTAAAATTTTTAAGCAAATTTAATGGTACACATTTAAAGAGTGTTCCTTCAGGTACAAAATTGCTTTAAAAAGTTTTGCTGTACGTCGCTTAGTTTTGCTCCCAGGGAAAAAAGTGACGCAAAGACAAATTTTCAAATTGAAAAATGCCGGGGTAAACTCGACACTTTGCCTGATCGACACAATTTGATCTAGAATTTATTTTTTATTGTCTGAAACTAAAAATACATTGTTTATCGTGTATTTAGAAAGTACAAAAATGCGGAATTAAGTAAAACAATCATTGTAAATAATGAAAACAAAAATTGTTGAACTTTCAATTATTTTCATCTAAACTCATGTCTGAAAAATTATTTGTCCAAGTAAATTTGCGATCAGACGTGCGCACACATTTGTCATGGGCCATATGGCTGCATGACAAGCATCGTTTGTTATTGGGAGCCGATGAAACGGCGTGGTGTCGATTTTGCCCCGAACGTCGTTTTTCACTTTTGTCACTCCAAAAACATAAAAATTTTGAAAATATGCAAAAACTATTATTGGATTCGTATAGAGCGTCAAATTTCCTATCAAAATTACATACCGGTAGATTCGCAAGAGTAAAGCTCGATGAAAGAATAGAAATTTTCGAGAGATCAAAAAAATTCCTTTTTACCATCAAAAACGTTTATAATTTATACGCTAAAAATTACACCATAACTCAGAATGTCACCAAATTCTGTTGATAATACTGGCACATAAAGACACATTTACAGTATAGGAAAAGCAAGTTTCTACGATAGATTTAAATTAGCAAAAAGCCTAGTGTCAAGTTTGCCCCGGTCTCCCCTACATATATATATTAAAGTGATTCAAAAAAACCTTCTTTTTTTATTTTTCGCGACGCACCCCAAAATATCAAAGCTTACCTAAAAAAAGAATTTTCCTCAAAAGTTGAGCAAAATCGAACAAATCGTTTTAGAGGTCGCTACCAGCGATTTTCAATATTTTTGATTAAAAAATCGTTTTTTTTTTTTCAAATGTTCAAAATTGCATAACTTTTCGAGTTTTAATGATAGAGGCATGAAATTTTCAGGGAATCTTCGTCAATTCATGTAGTTTATGAATATCGAGTTAGAAAATTTATTTTCGTTAACAATTTTTTTACGTTTCTTTTGTTTATAATAAAAAAATAATCGTCTATAACAAATAGGCGCCAGCGATCTGGACCATGGTTTTGATTTTAAATTACATCTAGGTAATCCAAAAATACATTTTAATAATCAAATGCTTGAACATTGGTGAATTAGATGCTGAAAATTTGTTTAGACAACAAATTTAAAAAACCGCGTTACCCGTAATGTAGAAATAACGCATGTCATAATTTTTATTTATGTGTCTGTATTGCATTCCAACTTTTGTTGTTAAATTTAAGTTGATAAAATAACAAATTATCCAAATGCTACATATTCAATAATTTTTGGTTACAACATTAACTTTTTTTTTGCCTATAGTCTATACGCCAGGTCGATTGAGCATTTTTATCGAGGCTGATGGCTTAAGTTAATGTTTTTTTATGTTTTTTGGGTCGTAGAACAAGAATCTGTAAATAGTTTTTTTGTAAGTCGATGCAATAAAGTTATTAACAATTTATCTGTTAAAATTGCTTTAGCGATCAAACTATACATCCTATAAAAAAACGAACTAGAGAAAATTTGTTCCTCTTTTCACGACAAACAAAATGGCGTTTGAATTTGCCTAGGATACTCCGCGACGCGTAGGCAGTAATTACCTAAAAATTGACATATTTTCGTCAATAATCAAGATTTTAGAAAAATTCAAACGCCATTTTGTTCGTCGTGAAAAGAGAAACAAATT
>NW_020218106.1:258939-296350 GCF_003070985.1 Temnothorax curvispinosus | reverse complement strand
TAATTGTTATTCCATATACTGGCGAAAGAAATTTATTATTCTGTTTAAAATAAATTATATCCAAAAATGATTTTTTTATCGTAACTTTTTTGTTATTATTTTTTAAAAATAATATTTTAGCACAATGTTAGCACAACTTAGCACAACTCAGCACAATCAAAAAATTGAAAAAAACGAAAAGTGAGGGGCTGACCTAAAAATTCGTTTTTTTTTTTAATTTTTTTTTTGTATTTTTCATATTATGGTTATAATATTCGAGCACAATATAGCACAAACCTAGCACAATTCAACACAACCGTGAAAATATGTTAATTCTAAAAGTGGGGGGCTAACTTCTAATAGGTTGTAAAGTCGATATTCAAATCTATCGAAGTTTATTGTTGTCGTTTTTCCTCGATGCCGATTAGTTCTCTCGCTACGCTTACTTCATGAGCAGCTGTTATCGTATATTTTGACAGTTGTGTGTAATGTTAAAGCTAAATAGCGCGCGCGAAGCGTGTGGTGTCTAGTATTGTATAAAAATTGGAGTGGCAAATGAAAGCTGTTAACATTGTGCACATAAAATTATTTTCATTTTACAGAAATTTATCAATACGCTAATTGTCAAGAATGTGTTAATCCGTGCTATGACTGTATCTAAATTGTATCTAAATTGTACATAATATCTCAAGTCTACTTTTTTATTATTAAACTATTGTACAATCTAGGAGACAAGATAGAAAGTTATATTTCTGTGGACTGGTCAATTTACTTAAAACGATGCAATATAAATCTACGAGTAAAACTAATCTTGAGCTGCAGTTGGTTTTGAAAATTATTTTCACGAGACTTGGCGAGGAAATTTCTTATGCATACCTCGTGGCGGAGCACCCTTCAAGCTGCTCTTAATGTTGAGCTATTCCTTCTTCGCTATATCCTTGCGTCACGCGTCAATGTTTCACGTTCAACGATATCAGTACCTTACGACCAGAATAGTTTTACTCATAAATTTACATTGGGATATTTTGAGTACGAGAGCTATAGACCCGGTAGGCTACCCTAGGTTACCCGACGAATTTCAAACGTTTATGTGTATACATGACGCGGTGTGAAACTTGAAGTGGCCTCGGTAAAGAACCCAGAGAGGCAAGAATTAATCTTGCATGCGGTAACCACATAAAGTTTGACTTTTTTGCTGACCGAAGACATTCTTTATTCGTGACGGAAATTTATATACGTTAGGCACAAAGATATTCTTATATAAAAAAGTTTTAAATGTTAAATTAATAAGATTAATATATCTTTTAAAGATAAAAAATGTTGAACGTTACTAGATAAATTACAAAAAAAATATTTCACTGATATTTATCTAAAATAAAATGCAGACATTTAAAAAATTTGTAAACTATGTTGTTAGTATCACTATAAAGTAATTTTTAACACTAAAATTGCGATAAAAATATCGATTTTAATTAAAATCTATTTTACTAATGTTAATTTTATGTCTTTATATAACCGATATTTTAAATACTCACAATTTAATATATAATTTAATAAAAAATTATAAAATTAGAGAATAAGTAAATAACAATTAAACTATAATTTTAATTATTTATAACTCTGGAGTTAGAAGTTTAATGACTGACAGCTGGATTTAGATATAACTACATTAATTTCATCAAAAATTTTATGTACCTCTGGTCTAATATCAAGTAATTCGTGACTTGTATAACTCATTTGATAAATGTATTCAACCTTCAGTGAAATGAATTTTTGCAAATGCTCGATATTCGAGAATTCTTTTTATACATTATGCGTTGATTTACGTGCATCGTTTGCATATATTAGTGAGACTTTTACGATATATGGAACACTCGCAATCACGAAAGAATATTTTAAAAGTTTAGAGTGCGCGTATATTTCACATTATAGAAGTGTCGCGTCTCTTTCAATGAAATCCTCGTATAATTAAATCATCAATTACAAATACACAAATTGAATATTTATATATTTATACTAGAAAATATATTACTATAAAATGTCACCATTTTTTATTATATTAAATATTGCTTTTAATATTCTATTTAATGCTAAAAAATATTTTTGTCAAAGTGACACGTTTATTTTGTAAAATCTAAAAGGCAGAGGATCTTATTGAGTATAAAATATTCTTATTTTATAAAGTGGATTTTTTTTACCACTGATTTACAATAAGCAATTAGTTATATAATTATTATTTTCTTAATCTTTCAAAAGCAAATACTATAATAGTAATAATAATAATAATAATAAATGAAATTCGACCGATATGAATCTTACAATTAAATAGAGAAGATGCCATCTTCGGTCGGGCTGGATCTTGGTAGCTTAATAATAATATTTCTGTGAGAATTTTGTATACTTTTTCTAACGCAGTAAACTGCGCGCCGATTATTTGTCGGCTTGAAACTTAGTTTATTGAAACATCATATCCATATACTGTAATTGATAATCAATTTAACTTTTAATGCTAATATACGTCCTTTTTTAAATCATTGTAGAGAATTTATTGCGAAAAATATCACTCTAGCCAGGGTTTGAACCGTTGCTATTATCATTAATTTGTGGACTTATTACATCTTTTAATAAATCTATTATACATTTATACGCCTTACATTGATGTGCATTTACTTTGAAATAATTTTTTAATATTTTAAATATTTTAAAATTTTTATACCATATTGTATTAAACATGAAATATTTATATTTTTAAGGAAAAACCATTCGCTAAGCAAAGATCATCAGTCAAATCATAAATCATCGATCCGTCTGAAAGTTCTTATATCATTCAAAAGCGGAATCGCGTCTAGTCGATTGCATATATGTAAAAGATGGATTACGCGCTTATATGTACATATATGTATATGCGCGTCTTACTCATAGAACGCATCACAAATTCGACATTTATTTCGCTCATCACACCTCTTGTTGAAATAATACATATTTATTCTTGTCGTTGTTATAACCATTTTTTATATGAATTTGTTTACAAAAAAATATTATAGTAAATATTTAAAATGCTCTAATATGAAGTAGATTACTCTACGTACAGTGTATTAGCATAAAAGCATAAAACAGTTTCAATATAACTGGTTGGTAAATGTGCGTTAATATTAAACCGCATTATAGCAAACGGGATAATTTATCATTTGCGAGGATATTAAATAATTCCTTATTGTCTTATGCTATGATATTATACTAACAGGCTAAACTCATTAATTGACTGACATGCTTCAGCAAAGATGTTATCATTTCTGATTATGATGATAATATCAGAAATAAATTTACAATTTAAAAATTGCAGAAACTATTGTAATACAAGTCCGTAAGTCTAATTAAATCCATAATTAAAGATATATTATATATCCGCATTTATTGTTTAAAAGACAAAAATTATTAAGTATGTACATCAATTTAATATGACGTTTGATCATGTTTAATAAACTCAATCGTTGCATACATAATTCATATTCATTATTAGATTGTACTACTGCGATCAGTTAAACTGACAACCTTAAAAAAATACATTTTTTTTTCATTTCTTTTACCTTTATTTATTTATAGCTTTACAAAATTGATGAGAAGTTGCCTTCTCAACGTTTCCACGAAATAAAGAATAATGGTTTCCAACATTATCAATAATCAATGAGCAGAATTACTCGTATACAAGAAATATACGAAACATATATTATATACGAAAAAATATCTCTCCAGACATACAATTTTGAAGATTCTCAAGTCTTAATTCCGTTAAATAATGATAAAATATATATGAGAGATAATTGTACCTATAACTCTTCCGCAATTTATATGTCAATTGATAGATGGTAGTGAGAGAACGCGACGGATTCGAAATCGCATTGAACACTATAGTCGTGCGAATTACTATTTTTGATGTGGTTCCCCTACCGCGACTCTTTGTTTATCGGTTTCCCTTCGAGGGAGGCAATCGGGTAGTTTGTCGAGGAGAATCAGGAGAGGGTGACGAAGAGCGGAGCTTGCGCGGTGCTAGGGGTGCGCGTCGTCGCGACGGTGAGCTTGAGGCTGATTCCGCTAGTCGGCGCTAAGCCAGGCCACGCGAAGCGCGTTGTGCTTGCGGAGCCTTCGCGGGGAAGGACCTGTCAGGCCGGCGGTACGACAGCACCCTTCTCGTGCGCACGCGAGAAAGGTGGGCCGATGGTACCGCGACAACGCTTTATTTCTCAGTGAAACGACGGCCCGCACCGGACGCAAGCGGACAGAGGTAGCGGAGCTTTCGGAAGATGCGGTACCTGAAGAGAAAGTCCCGTTGCCTCATTGTGAAAGACCGCGTGAAACCGCATCTGTGACAGCGAACGTCACTCAAAGCGAATCGCTCCGCAATCAGTGATACCAGAAACGATTCCCAAAGTAATAGGACCAAGCACTTCCCCAAGAGGCTTCGAAATCGTAAATTTAAAAGTAAGACCGAGCGGAATTCCCAAGAAGCCTCTACGGTGGAACTTCGTAAAGAAAGGACCAACAATTATGTTGAGGAGCTTCGAAAGCAAAACTTTGAAAACAGGACCAACGTTTTCCAGGAAAACATAAACGTGATTGTTGACGAGAGAAGAGAGAACGTTTTATTGCACGACATTATGTTGGATGTCAGTTCGCGGGAGGAATGTGGAACCGTTTTCAAGAATGTCCTTCGGGACTGTACGAGACAACTGTGAGCTGGCGGTGGCATCGGAAAGAAAAAGACGCGGTGGACCACGAAAAGAAGGAAATCTTCTACAAAGGGATTTCCAATGTTCTTACAAAGCGATTCCACGAGGAGACTTCAACGAGTTTTGACGTCTTCAAGTTTCGACTCAGAGAATTTCGGGAAACGGCATCGGTCTCCTTGGGTGACTACAGTGCGATTATAGCGAGCTATTGTAACGTCGGCGAGCCGTGACCTCCGCAGAAACCTCTAACGACGCGTCGTGGTTTATTGATGCTATTTGTGGAATCGGTCTCATCACGATGTCAATCGTCATCATCATTCTCGCCCTCCTTCCAAACTAATAAATTCTTTACGACATTCTCGCTATAATCATTCATCGTTCGTGCGAACGCGTGGTGAAAGTTTTTCTTTTTTTTGGGACGCGTCATAGAGCGTTTTTCTCCGTTTGATATATTTGCGGGTATTTTTTTTATGCGAAAAAATCGTGTCTGAGTGAAAAGGTTTTGCAAAAAAAGCCTTCTTTTTAAGATAGCATAAAACACTCTTCTTAAGGATAGCAACGAGATCTTTTCTTAAGAGGGACAAGATTAGTATCGCAGCAACGAGGAAGAAGTAGATTACAATTGCGAGATCCGGAGAATTTGCTTAAGTGTATTCGATTAAGGGAGCAATATCAACGAACAGCGAAAAGGAGAAAAGGGGAAAAAACGGGAGGGTAAGCGAGGGAAATATGACGTCCGACATTGTGCGATGAGTAAACAAGCGGGCGCACCTTCCTTCTAATTACGAGATACTTAACGAGCACGCTGGTTGGTGGGTCCAAAAAACGTAGAATATTTTTAATACGCGTACGCACAACGCGCACGCATACACGTACGTACGATACGCACACAGTTACGGCGCGTCGTCCAGAATGATGGATAATTTTAAGTGCAGCATAGGAAGTAATTGACATTTAAACGTTTTAACAAGGAAGGATTCAAAAACGGCGGTCCAATTAGACAGCGAAGTAGCGAAATACGTGGTCCAAGTTCTAGTGGCTTAGTCGTATTTTTCTGCTGTCTCTTTATACGCGGTTCCGATCATTGTGATCATTTACGCTGCGATGTAATTTTTTTTACGGGTATATCTTCGTGGATTGTGTACACCGGCGAAGAGGGTGGTGAATGCAAAGGGGTGGTGGAAGTACTCTACGTGTATCGTGCAAGTACCGAACGCGGTTAGGCGCGCCCGTGTTCTAGAAGTTTCTTTCTGGTTCGTTAACCCTTGCCACGAGCGATCGTGCGTGTTACGAGACTGTAACTACGTCGCTCTGCTCCGAGAGGGGTACATATGTCGCTACAACCGCGATTGGAGCACTCAGAACTCCCGCTCATCGTCCCGACGGTTCTCGTCATTGAAGACAAAAACGGAAAATTTTCATCACACAGCGGTGAGAAAATACCGGGCCAATGGGAAAATACTGAACGAGAGGAAGGATAATTGCGCTGGAGCAAGAAAGGTACCTGTGACTGTGTATAGCGATTCCGTACTCCCGACTATATGAGCGCCAGTTTCGATATAGTGAAAAGATGGAGGACGTTCGTGGTGGCACTGTGGAATAATGCGACTGAGCGGATCCGAGATGCCTCAGCGAGCAAGACGTTAACGATGACGACTTCTAGCAGATACAGTAGTTACAACTGCCTTACCAGTTGGGATAGCTACGATCGAATTCCAAGGTACCGATCGTTATCGTTAATCCTTAAGGACACGTCATGTTTGATCGCGTTTGAAAATTTCTTATAATATTTCATAATTTATTATTGTCGTGATTTTAAACCAACGCACAAAATATTTCCTTGGCGTAAATATTAATCGACACTTTAATTTCACAAATTAATTGGAGACAACTGTATTATTATTGTTAATTAAATTGAATCGTAATTTTTGCGATAACACGAAGTGCAAACGGGAATTGAAAAAATTTACTAATATTTCTTTTAGACGTTACATTTAATTGTAAATTAATAACAAAATTTACAATATTAATTATATAACAACGATCAATCTAATTTCTGCAATTTGCGATCTACTACTTGTATGTACATATATTCACACAAGCATTCATTCTGCGCTTCTACTTGTACGACCAATAATATCTTTAATAATGAATTACAATCTTCTTCTGACTAGTTAATTCCTTTTGGTTATAAGAATCGATTTACCATTGTTGTTATTGTGATGCCGCACTTTCTTCTGTCCTTCACGTATTTCTCTCATTTTTTACACTTTCATGATCTATACCGCTCATGCCAAACATATTAATCGCGCAACGGACTTTTACTATCCTGTAAAGCTAAGATTGATTTTGATGTGCCCCGGTTAACTAGCGATGTGTTAGGACACACGAGTAAATATTTGCTCCGCAATCTCGATCCTGACTTCGTATATTCGTATAACTACGGATCCGTTGTTCGTCGTAACCAACGTCATTCGAACGTGTTTGGAGGGTAAAATGAATAAATGTTCCAAGCGTCACAAAAGAAAAATTAATTTTTCCATACGTCAAAATAAAAAAATAATTTTTTACATTTTTTATACAATTAATATTAATTGTTATTAATTAATTATTATGATGCAATAAAAGATGATATAAAAGAATTTCTTTTAAGAAAATTGTTCTTTTGTGAAAATTGTTGTCTATAACTTGATTACGATAAAGACAAAATTATTATATTGTCAATGAAGTTAAATTACTGCATGCTGATAATTCATTTTGCTGTACATTAATATTAACAAATTTTTATCATATTTAAATTTACCTTTGATTTTTGTTTTAACGCAACTCTTTATCTTCATGTTTTGCTCGACAATATAACTCAAGCAATATTTCAATATTCGTCATGAGAATCCAATACGCGACATGGGTAAACGATACAGTGTCCACCATTCATTTTTAATCTGCGGTAGAAATAACGGTCGCCTTCGGTGGCAGATGAGTTTGCCGCTCGTTAAAATACGACAAACGGCAACGGCTCGTTCGCGTTTCACGGGTATTTAACGTCGGCTATCTCGTTACAAGGGTGATCGCGAGTATCAATCTATCAATAACAGGAGGCGTTATAACGCTCTTCCGGCGCGAACGAGGTATTATCGGCCTACTCAAATGCCGATGCGCGAGATATTACATGTCATATATGTGCAGTCGAGTAGAAGTACCAGCTGATTGTAATTCGTTCTAATCCGCAAGAATATGTCTCGAGAGTTGGAGCTTTACACAATTATTCTGATATTTCAGTGACATTTCTTCTTTTTCGAACATTTTAATAATTTCATTGATCAATATTGAGTATTACATTAAATAGAAATAATTGCAAAATAAAAATAATAGCCTGCTATAAATATTTAACTAAAAGTAATTAATTTTGTAAACAAAGAAGAAAAAGAAAAAGGACATTTCGTAATTACAATTTTATTTGAAAAATTTCTACAATCTATTACAGCGACTCGTATTCTATAACGTTTATATTGAGAGACAATATATGTATAGTATATGTTACACAAATAAAATATATTTTTATAGGTGTAGAAATTTTAAAAGACGTATTTCTTTTTATTACGCTCCTTAATCTTTAAAGGACAGCGAAATGTTATAACGTTTTAAAATCAATGTTATATTTTGTATCCAATTATATGTTAAACATATATTTAAGAAAAAAAACCTGCTTTCTGAATGTTAAATATGAATCAGATATTATATGATTTCAAATAGAAAGAAAATTAAAGAATTACGTATATAATTTTCTCTGAAAACATTTGATCAATTGCAAAAAATTTTTATTATAGTCGACAAGAGATCAAATGAATAATTCTTTCTATATGTTGAAGTATAATAATCTTTAATCCATTATCAAACTTTTATTCAAGAGTGATAATTTTCTATTATAATGCGATGTGCCTTTTCTTTCATCTCGACATGTAAGCACTCGTTTTATTCGGTGGAAAGTTTAATTTGACACTGGCAAAATTGGCGACTAATTGAAGATTCGTGCGCCATTTTATACTCGGATTTACAAGTGAGAAATAAAGTAACTGACCAGATGGATTCTTTCATCTGTCGCTATTGACTCTCCGCTTATTCTTCAACTTCATTTTAGCCGCGTAACGAACAGTTGTACAATCTATTGGCTCTTACCATTCAATCTTCCTTCGGGTAAATTCTGTTGGCACAACGAATGTTTGCCTATCCTTTTTTCTCTTTACGCATTTTCAGTGACTACATGGAGAATGAATTCAACGAGTGAACGTGATATCCGTGAAGATCACAGAGATTAATATATGGATATATATTATACATATAAAAATGTTTCTTTTTTTATAATTATATATCGCATTTAATTTGATAATATTTGCCAAATCAAAATTACGTGTGCTTTGTACTGTTACTATTTTCTTAACTCATTATCGCTATTTTCTGCTTATATTACTGTTCGCGTGTGCGATATTATCCGACACGGACTTTCTTCTGATGAAATAGTCCAAGTGCCATACCGATTTATTTTTCTTTGAGTTCTGCTGTATGATATGCAGATACGATGGCGAAATGAACTGTAATAGCAACGCCCATAAACCTTTCGGAATTAATAAAAGATTCTTACGTTCCGTGCTTTCTTAACGGAGAACTCATGGTTGTTCGTTTTTTTTTGCTCCTATTAGTGCTTGCGTGACAAATTTCATTCAACGTGAAATGCCTTTCAGTGTAATGCTACTTTTGGTTTCGGTAAACTGTTATTCCAATTTCTCTCTCTTCGAAATTTCAAGTTATGTAGATATCTTAATCAAACACATTATAATGACAAAGTATATTATAGTATAAAATAGATCGTACAATGAATGTAAAATAACTTCTTAATAGATAATCTTAATATTACTACTTTTTACTCACGCTAGCTTTTGCATATAAGATCTGCGTCTGATACGGAAAGTTTCGTCGATAAAACACCGTAAAGATTATCAGTTGTTTTGTTCAAAATTTTTGTGCAGTACCGGTAATCATGCACTGATATAGAAAAATTTTTGGTATTTGCGACTATAATTGCATAGTAAAATAATTATGGTAGGAGTTAATTTCATAGTTATTTTGCTATAATATTAGTAAATATAACCTTACAATAGTTATAGTTGTCATAATTTTACTATATATAATTTTTAGTTATAATTTTTACTATAATTTTTAGTTGTCCCCAATAGGGATAACTGCAACTATTGTAAGATTATACTTACTAATATTATAGCAATAATAACTGTAAAATGGTAACTCCTACCATAATTATTTTACTATGCAATTATAGTCGCAAATACCAAAAATTTTTCTTTTAGTGTATAACTTAATTTTCTAGAAAATTATCTTATTTTATAATAAAAAATCAGCAAACTATTTTTTACTACTACTTTATAATACATAAAATATTTCTCTTAAAAGTTATATTCAAACAAATTATTATTTTAAGAATTATTTGATTAAGAATTATTTAATTCATTATTGTTGATATATATTTGTGTTTCTAATAACTAAAAATAACATTTTTTTATAGATTATAATTTAGGATATAAAAATCAAGTCAAATATTATTTTTCAGATTATATCTGAAAATGACTGAAAAGACTATATCAAATAATCTTTAGTACTTATACAATTATTTATTACTTATACAAAAATTTGGTACTTATATAATTATTTGATTTTTTAGATTAAAAAATTAGAAAAAATATAAAAACTGATAAAATCTTTATTTAAAAGATCAAGGCCGTATACAATCAAAATTATAAAAGAAAAAAAGTGCGCATTTTCTAAGAATAAACTATATAAATATTCTAGCAGTAAAACAGAATATATATGTATATAGCATATTGCACTGTAATAAAATGAAATATACATTATATATGTATTAAGGAAATACGTCTGATATATTCTCCAGGCAATAAAGTTATTACGCCGTTATGGTGTCGAAGCGCTATTCAATGCGATTGCAGTTCTCTTAGGGACGATTATAGAGGCGATACTAGCGACGGATAATAGGATCACATTGCACTTTGCCGATCTATTAAATAATGCATCGTGTCCCTGCCACGTCCTCATCGTAGAATTTTACATACGATGGGCTTTCGTAGCATCAGGGCCTTTTCTGAAAATTATATTTATATGGCGGAAGAGATGCTCTGAGTGCATTCGTGTAATACGCACGTGTATATATTAAGTATATTTAGACTCTTACGGTCGTTGCATCCTGTTCTTGTAAAATGCTTCTACGAAGTTATAATACATGCGGAATGTCAGCACGATATTTTTCAAAAAACTTTTATCCATCTTTTGAAATTTAAAATGCAACTCGAGAAAGTGAAGTAACTTCAATGAGTTTATTTGCAAGTTTTGTTAGTTTTTAATTGCTGCGAGCTCTTGAGCTACGATCTTAAGAGCTTTAATTATCATGATAAATTCAAAGACAAGAATATACACGAATTAACTTATCCGTTTTGGTTGCACAATTATTTAATATTATTTCAGTTTTTTTTAAATACGTTTAGAATAACAATGTTTTTTTTCAGAAATAATGTTCTTTTTTAGTGCATATTTTTATTTAATGCTGCATGCTATATATTATTATGATTTTACAGTTTATCTTTATTTTATTTTCTATAAATTTGAAGATTATACACTGTATATTATTGATTTTTTCTAAAGTTTTATATTTAGTATTAAATTGTAATAATAATAGCAATTTATCGCGTATTTTAATATCTATAATATTTGCATTTTTGAAGATTCAACAGATTTTACATTTGACTCGATTTTTAATTCTAATTAAGATCGGATTTGTAATTCTTTTCAGAGGAGGATCATGTACATACATACACTTACACATATATGTACACATACACATATATTTTTTTTTACGTGAAAGTTTCACAACATCATATAATAGTATGATAACACACATTAAAACAATTTATGACTTTATTCAGTGATATATGTACTGTTATGCAATTGTTTCAATTAGTGTACACAGTTGAAAAACTTGTGTTAAATTTAACATAAATTATTTGTCCCAAACGGTCCACTTAAAATTTTGTATTTATTTAACATAATATAGATATGTGTTAAATGATAACACTGATACTATGTTGATATTTCAACAAAAGAGAAATGTGACTTTGATTATAATTTGAAGTTAATTGGGTGTACAATTAATATAACTTTTATGATGAAATTAACACATAAGAAGTATTCTTTTTACACTTTACAAATGTAACAACTCAAAAAGACAACTTTTATAGAGTAAAATCAACACTCTTTTTCTGTAAATTTTAACATATTTAATAAATACGTACAAATTGTGTTACTTTAACATAATTTTTAAATCATTTTAATAATTTTACATTTTATAAGTTTAGTTAACATAGTAGACATGTGTTATATTTACACATATAAATATGTTGATTATTTAATTCAGGTAATTTCTTTAAATCGACCGTGACTGGCAATATATAACGTCTTTTCGATATGAACATTGAAAAACTGTGAGCCAACTTGGTTTGTCGGATTCACACAGCACTTTTTTTGGTTCAATCATCGAGACATTATTAATTTCTACCATGGGTTTTGGTCAGTTGATGTAATTTCTAAATTAAAAAGTTTTAAATTTTTATTGCAAAAAATATTACCCCAGCTAGGGTTTGAACCTGGAACCTTCCGTATACCGTGCGGGTGTCGTGCCAATTCGACCACTGGGGCACTTTCAACTTATAGTTGTTATTGCGATAAATATTACCACAGCCCCAGTGGTCGAATTGGCACGACACCCGTACGGTATACGGGAGATTCCAGGTTCAAACCCTGGCTTGGGTAATATTTTTCGCAATAAAAATTTAAAATTATTTAATTTAGAAATTACATCAACTGACCAAAACCCGTGGTCGAAATTAATAATGTCTCGATGATTGTTCCGAAAAAAGTGCTGTGTGAATTCGACAAACCAAGTTGGCTTACGCGGTTTTTCAATGTTCATATCGAAAAGACGTTATATATTGCCAGTCACGGTCGATTTAAAGAAATTACCTGAATTGTTATTTTATACTAACAAAAGAAATTTATTATTCTGTTGATTATTTAACACAAAAACTTTAACCAGCAGATTGTTTCACAAAAGTACACAAATTTTTCCAACTGTGTAGTACTCACCTGTGAGCATACGAATTTGTGCTGACATAAAGCTGACAGTAGGTCCTCGTACTGAGATACCAGAGGGCCGTTTGTGGTAATCGAAATGCCTTGTTCCCGCAAACAGTCATTGCCACCGTCATCTCGCAGGAAATCCGACGTACCCCGTCAGGACCCCGCTTCTTGTCCTGTTAATGAAACACGGGCGAGTGGCAGTCGCTGTCGAGCCGGGTACTGCCAAACCCGGACGGTAAATTGATCGTAAAAGCGACGGCTAGCACTTCTCGGGCGACGAGCTGGCAATTAATTCCTGCCACATTTACACGTCGCGAACACACAAGGGTCTCCCTCGAACGCGATCTTAACCCGATACTGGAGCACAGTGCCCCAGAACTGTCTCATTCTCTCTCGTATGAAATGCTAATCAATCGAAGAGTTTGGAACATAAATTATATTCCATTAAAATGAATGTGTATTATAATTCACGATTATTTAACAAATTCAAATAGCAATTATACGAATAAAATAACTTATTTGTATTAAAAATTACACAAAAATGATAGATATATTAAAAAGCATAAAAATATTTAATTTTCTATAAAAATTAAAGTATCGTTTTATTCTTATTGTTAGATTATTGTTAGATATTCGATTAAAAATTATTTTTAATAAAAATAAAAGAGTTACTGTTTTTAAACAATTGAAAGTGAAAGAACAATATACATTAAAAGTAAGCTTAAATTGGTAATTTAAAATGGAAAATTATATATGAAAGGAAAATGACAAATAATAATCTAACTTTTGTCGATTTAAAATTTTTTTTTATTAATTATCTTAAAATCCTGTATTTAAAAGAAAGGGCGGATAAATAACAATATTTTAGGATGAATTTAAAAAATTACTTTTTTTAAATTTATTTCCAACCACTTTATTGTGATTTTTTATGCAAACACTCTTGGCCTTTAAGAAAGTTATGCTTTAGGTCGGTTATATGTTCTACGGTGCAAGTATTTACTTAAATCTGATTTTGCTTAATGCGTATAACTTGTTATTATTTATTAATTCAGCAAAATAATTGTTTAGAATCAATTACATTAAAATTTAATCATATTTGAATATCATGCTTTAAATTTATGGCTTAATTATTGTAAATAGTTTATGAATAATTTTATGTTTTACTCATTGTATTAAAAAAATGTACATAACATTTGTACATAATGTTTGGTTTCGATATTATTTTTGTGTATTACGTATTGGAAAATAATGATATTAATAAACAAATGTGCAGTTTATAACAAATTGTAAAGTTACATTGCTAAATTTTTTCCGGTTTAAATATAAACATAAATATAAATCTGTATTAATGAATAAAAGTTGTTAGTGAATCTTTGCGGAACAAATGTACAATTAATCAGCTTTAATAAATGTTATCACTATAACAATAAAACATTGTAAAATACATACTTTTAACAAATCATGGAACTAAAAATTATGACATATAAAATTATATCTGTTTATTTCATATAGTTGGACAAGATGGAGACTATAAACATGATGAACCTCTCGATCACTCCATTAATATTTCTCTTTTAAAATCTATAATAGATTATGATAGATACGAAGTATAATCCATTACGCTTGAATATGCGATAAGCTTATTTGTCATTGCGACAGGTTTCAGCTTATGTACCTTTGAACAACGGCAAATTACATAAATCAGCTGCGTTTCGATCATTATGTCGTCCGCCATTCCGTATCAGTTTACCGGTGCACTCCACTATAATAAACCACTTGCAGATAATAAGCACAGAGAACAGAGAGCCGCAAATGTCACTACCGTCAACGCGAGAACCGTAAAATAAAATATTTTTAATGAAATTCGTGGAGAGCATAAGTAGAATATCTGATTGGATCTTTTATAACAAGTAGCCAGTGTAGTATATGTATTTCCGAACAGTTGTATGTGCGAGAAACATTTAACAATAATTAAAATTTGAATTAATTTGATCAAATTTAATAAGTTTAAAATAGAATAAATAACGATTTTATTATACGGTTAATATTTATACATACGCCCATGTGTCTTTTAGATTCGAAAGACAATTGAGCTTTTCTAGCTGTCGTATATATAATTTTACATTGAATTTAACATAGAGTATATGTGGAATTTTCTAAGTTTTCAAGAAACCATTCAGCTTTGCCTTTTAGCTTTTGCATGAAAAGTACAGAAATTATTAGTGAATATAAGATTTGCGATATACAATATTTTATATTAAAAAATATTTTCAATCGTGATTATCGCTGCCTATGTTTTGCAAATTTATATTATCTTTATAATACGCAATATGCGTGATTGGCTCTCTTAATAAATTCAAAAGATCTTTGCTTTCTAGCTATCGTATATGTATTTTAAGAGACTATACTATTGAACTTTGCCTTCTAGCTTTTGTATGAAAAAATTAATAATTTAAACCTATTAGTTTTAATACACAATAATAATAATTAATATTTTTTCTTATTTTGTGATCTAAGGTGTCTATAACATTAACAAATTTAATTATTTATTATTTATTTATTTAATATTTATTTATTATTAGATAGTCAATAAAAATAATTAATTTTATATTCAGAAAACCATTTAAGAAAAATGTAAGAAATTAATAAAGTATTTAAGAAACACATACAAATACACACACACACACACACACACCCATTTAGCACAAATTGTGTCAATGTTTTTGATGTTATCAGTTAAAAGTTAAATTATTACAATATGAATTAGCCTATTGCAGTCATGACAACAGAACAAATTGAGACATGTTACAATTATTGTTGTGCCCATTGTTTTCTTACTTCTATCACCTTCTAAACGCAAGTTTGCGTATATAAATTAAATAAATGCGTGCCGCAAGATAAACTTTTATTAAAGTTTCACGCAAATTCAATCTGTTACAAAAACGGCGCAATCTACGAACAGACAGCTACTTTGGCTTCGATGACCATTTCTACCTTGAAGTTCTAATATCAAAGCAAGTGATTTTATTAAAATTGAATTTAATATCCGCTCGTTTTCGTTAATATCAGTAACGAGCTCTTGAAATTATTCTCGAGAGATTATAATAGGATTTGCTTCGCACTTTGCAAGCGCAAAAGAATTCATTCCGCAGAGTTTTCTTTTTGACTGATTTAAAAATAGTCAAAATGAACAAGTTGATTTATTTCTACTAATATAAGACATATAAATAAATTCTCTTAAAAATATAAATATAACATATAAGTGAAACGCATAAATCTACGCAGTTTGCGTATGGTTTATAAAGCGATTTATAAATCTAATTTATAGAACATATTAATCTCCTCAAATTTTAGATTGCATACGTTTCTTGGCTCAATGTAGTTAATTTATATTATTTATTAATACGTATAAGGTTTCTTTAAATTATCAAAAATAACTCCTATTTCTGTATTACATTAAGACATTTAAAAACATTACTCTTTATAAATAAATTATTATATATTTTAATATCTAGGGGAGAGTGGGCACCCTTGAACCACGTTTTTTCAAATCACATTAAAAATAATTTTTAATAACTTTATTATAATATAAATGAGACTATTCGATGTTTAATATAATAAACTTTGTTTGTAAATGATTTAAGAAGTAAATTTTCAGAAATATTTTGCAAAAATAATGATATTTCGAAATGTTGCGTTTTTCACAGTGGACCAAAAGCGTGGGGTCGATTGAGCCATAGTGTAGGGTACACTGTGACATGTAATGTGAAAGGTAGGGTATTCTGTGACACGTAGAAGAAATGTAATTGAAAACTGAAAACAAAGCCTCACAGCGACTCGATTACATGTGATCTGTAACTAAAAGGTGAAAAAAAGAGAAAATAAGCGTAGTTCTGTACGCGTGGAACAGAAGACCCCATCAACCTGCGTCACATTGGACCCCACTGAACATTGATATTATTTATCGTAAATATTTCAGATACAAAACAAGTAAACGTTTTTGTGCGCACTTTGGTATTGAACCTAGATCCCGACGAACGTCTTATGAATTTTTTTTTAACTGTAGAATCCTTAGAAATCCATAAATATCAAAAAGTTATGACAAGTAAAAATTTACTTTGCAAGGCTCCAATTACATATCTGCCTTTAACTAAAGTATATATGCTTATTTCGGCATAATTTTTTGATGGAAGTTATATGTTTTGAAAACGAAAGTTTTTATACCCATCGTTACTATTTTGCAGAACGTTAATACAGAAAACTCGCACTGTCACATTGGACCCCGCTCAAGGGAGCCCACTTTCCCCTATACATTTTATAGCTATATATATTATAGACTTTATTATCTGCCGATATTTAATTGTCACGTGACAACAACTGATGACATATTTTGAACAAATTAATTAAATAAATTTTAGATATTTGTTGTAATTAAAAATATAAAATTAAACAATACAAAACATTATCAAAATAATAAAATGCAAATACTAAAATAATAAGGAAATATTGTGTGTGTTAATTTTACTCTACTTTAGCTTGTGCGAGTTTGCATTTTTATTTTAATGCACGTAAAACAATTAATTTGTTATACGATACTTCTATTACTAAGATATGTTAATTACGTTACAGTATGAAAATTGTGCAAAATTTGAATTTTTTTTAAATAAATAATTCAGGTATTATATAACCTTATGGAACGTAAAAAATACGAAAAGAGAAGCAAAAATAGGAACAGAATCTAATAACTTGCATGTCAATAACAATATCCAATATTTAAGAAATTCTAGAAACTTAAAAATAAATAACCTACATTTGACTGATTGGCCAGATTACCTACTATTGCCGAGAATATAAGAAATATAAAAGAATTAGGTATTAGTGTTCAAAAATTAAATCATGCAGCTAGGTAAAAAATAGATTATCGAATATTTTCGCTTAGCTAGACAAATACCTACGTTTGTTTTAAGTCTTAAGTCAATTATATGAAATATGAAATCCAAATAATATTTATCGATGTTTTATATCCCATTTAGGATAAAAATTTATGATGCAATAACACAATAATTTATCCTCGAAAATTAAACTTTAACTGACTGAAAAAATGTTTTTGCTTTCGAGCTTTATAAATATGTACTTTGTTAGTTGAGATAGAACAGCATTGGACATCAAAAGCAGAAAATTTTCTCACTTGAAGCACTTTCCGTCCATAACATTTGTACAACAAACTTTTCAAAGGTCTACCAAGTCTGAAAGTGAATTAATTAATAAATACCTAATTAAATCTACTGACTAGGTAAACATTTCAATATTTGAATATTTATAGATGTCTTGATAAATTTTATAGAAAGAGATTATGTATTATAAAAGAAATATCGAGCAAAAGATTTCTATATTTAGCGATATCTTAAAATACACATTGAGACAATTATATAAAAAATTTGTGAATATTATTTTTTATGTTAATTATATAATGTATTATTTTTATAATTTAAAGTTAATACATGTTATCAATTATCACAATTAATATATTACACAGTATCACATATATAAGCTGAGGGAAAGAAAATTTACACAACATTATCAGTATACAAGGCTACATATGCCGTATACGTATTATGCGAAGCAAAATATTAGTATAAATTTACTTTGACAAGATTTTGCATTTAATATTTACTTATTATAATATCGTCGCACAATATCACGACGGTCTGACGTGAACTATTTTCTGCTTTATGATGTCTTAAAGTGAGCGACCTCGCGGGAAAACATCGTTTTCTTCGAAAACTTGTTAGAACACCGTCGGCGCAAAGCGCCTTTGGCGCTTTGGTGAGCACGATGAAATTTTATCTCTATGCTCTTTCACCCTCGCTGATGAGCGATGGCTCGAACAAACAAAATCGCAGGAATGCGGACGTGTCCCCTCATCATTTTTTTATCACAACACTCAAAATAATTTTTGAAGTAAAGTAAATAAAAAACAGCATGTGGATTAGAAAAGAATACGATTTTTGGAAGGAAACTGATGCAAAAACCTTGTAAAAATCTTTTTAAAAGCTTTCTGGCAAATGTAGCGAGTGTTATAGCAATTCCGTGCAATGTAATGAATTGACATGATTTGATTCTTTTAAAAATTCTGTACACTATCATCACTTTCTAAGTTTAATTCATTTATTTTATCTTTTTCTTGATTTGTGTTGTCTCTCTTTAAAATTATGTATTTGTATTATTACGAAAAGAACATATATTGTTTACGTTATATTTTATTTTTCTTTACTCAATGACATTATCGCACATACACATTATGAAAAAGTAACACTTTATTTATGATTTTTTAATTTATATTTTAATGAACTTAATAAAATTTATTTTTGTTGTTAACATATTGTTTTATTATAACAACTTGATTTTATGTATTTCCGAAAAAATGTTTACAATGTTGAATATTTTCTCGGAAATACATAAAATTCGTCTAGTTATGATCATATTATATTACCGTATTTATATATTTTTGGTTTAAAACATTTCTATACAAAATCCTTTATTCAAAACTGGAACACGCAACGGCTTGTAACAGAAGGGATTATAATGAGTGAATCTAGCTCTGGAGATATGAAAGAATAGCGCGAGAACTTGACGATGAAATTCTCAGCAATTCCTCGAATATGACGTATGTGTACTGCCTTATGTGTTGTAAAGAAAACAAGAAAGAATGAAGAATGGAAGTGGACATTCACTGAGTGCTCATTATACAGTTTCCTCATTGTGCACGAGAGCCATCCTGAGCTCGCGCGAAAGTCTAATCGAAAACTTTTGTACTCCTCGGTGCTCTCCCAGTTCTCCAGTTATATTTCGCTTTCCCTTCGCCTGTCCTCTCTCTGTCTTTCCCGAACAAATCTCCAGAGGGTTATAGGACTTCACGGCGATGCTCGAGATAAGAGAAAAGAAAGAAGGGTAGCGTAGAAAAAAGTCACCGGAGAGAGAAGTAGCGGTAACTCGCATAGCGGCACCGAATCGAATCATAGCACCTACGGGAAATAGGTTTTGGCGGATCATACACTCGGACCTGTCCGATCAGATAATACTTGAACCACTGCAACCACTGAAGACAATCGACGCAACATAAAAGCACTTTCGCGTTCCTTCGAACTTCGCCGATAGATAATTACACTATATTGACAAGGGAACCTCGCAAACCCGAAAATCCTGATTTTGATAAAACTTTACATACATGTAGGAGAGGGGAGAGGGTAAATAGATGAATTTAGAAATTTTTAGTTGCGGCCCAAAAACGGTTATAAGAGGGTCATCTATTAGAAAAAATTGTTCCTCTTTTTTTAATTTTTTTTTTTTAATATGATTAATATATGGTTAAATAAAAATGCTCTTACCATAAAACTTTTGTGTAAAACATTTTTTGATATATCGAATACTTTCGAGATATATATTTAACCCTAGAGAGGTAATATAAATTTTCTCATACGTGAAAAGCCAAGCGGGGTATTAAATTACCCCAAACTTATACCGCGTGTATAATGTTCTATTTGTTGTTAGAAAACTTTTTAATAGATAATTTTGTTTGTTCTTTAATAGGGAAGACGATAGTAGTCATCAATTTGCGGTAGTAAAAAAAAAAACAGTAAAAAAATTTCGAAAAACAAAACAAAGAACCAAAAATTGGGCTGAAATGACTTTTTTTATAAAAAAATGCTGTAGTTTTTCATAAAATTCACCGATTTTAAAAAATCCAACGGATTTTGAAAAACGAATAGACAACCTTCAAGGGCATGTAAGCGACTTTTTCGTTTCTTAAAAAAAAAAACATTTCTTTGAACGTCTGAAGTAGAGGAAATGACGAAAAACTGTCGGATGAGAAAAATCGCAAAAAATGGAAAGTAAAACAGATTCTGTCGATTATTATTTATTTGAAAGGTAGTCAAAAGTTATAAAAGTATATGGAAACAGTAAAATTAACTCCACCAAAACTTTACAAAGTTTTGATCAGTTGCTGTGCAAGAACAGCAAAAATGAAATAATTGACCGAATCTTAAAGAATTATACATGAAACAGGGGTAGAATTTTCCGGGGAGTGCTATAAAGTGTATAATTTTTTGTTATTACCGATTTTCACAAAAAATCTGAAATATATTTTACTGTGATAAAAGTCGAACGTAAACGGTTAAGTAGGGGTACTACGTTACCCCAAACGATTTTCTTTTTCGGTCACAGCTGCTGCACGGATCTAACGCACTCGCTAAATGATGGAGGTCGACTGCCGGATGACTAAACTGAATTATGGTTAGGGTCTCAGTATGAAAACTAACCTTCCTAAGTCAGGGGCGTAATTTGAATTTCGCGTGGGGCAACGTATTACCCCACATTACCTTTCTAAGGTTAAAAAGGCAAGAAGCCACTCTTACATATCAGGGGTGGTTTCACCTTTTAGAATCGTTTTTAGGCTACAAATAAACATCTCTAAATTCGTTTATTTACTCCTCCCCTACATATGTAAAGTTTCATTAAAATCAGAATTTTCTGGTTTACAAGGTTCCCTCGTGAGTGAGTAATTTTATCGAAGCATTCATAATTTTACCGCATATTTTAAATTAAAAGCAATTGTTAATCTGATTTTAAGTTATGTATACATATACATATACATATACATATATATACAATATATATATATATAACATAAAGATAAAAATATAAAATTAATTTTCTGTTTCTCAAAATATAAATTTGATCTTTTGAGCAATAAACATGTTAATTTGAAAACACCACTTATTAGAATCCAATTTGCGCGAGATACGTGGGCTTTTCTTCGTTTTTTTCCGCGGTCATATAGTTGATGGAATGCATGAGGAACGAGAGTCCCGACGGGTTTATAACCGATCGAACAATCTTTTGACGTAATCGTGGGGTTGGAAGTTTCTTCTTTCAGTCCTAAGCGTGCGAGTGACGCGTGACGTCTAAATCCCTCCGCTCAATTACTGCGAGACCACCTCGGCTCGTCTCTTTTTCCCTCGTCGAACTCTCGGCTACCTACGTTCCGGAATTCTTGTCACATGGCGCGAGAAGAGACACCGCGAAAGTCGATTTGTCAAGTCGCCGCCGCGTCGTGGAGAGAACAAGCAATCATGTAGTTAATACGCGCGACTTATTGTTAGCTACCGATCTATGTGTATAAATTTTTTACGAGAAAAAGCCAATTTCGCGCTTTCTCTCTTGTTTAATTTTTATGAGATCTTGTACGAGATAGATAATAATATTTGCAAATGTATCGATTATATAAGCATCAATGGATTTATTTTTTACTTTATTCGTATCAATACAGTTATGAAAATATCATTAAATTACATTTTATTACTATGTAGCTTGAAAAAAAAAAATAGTTTTAAAAAATGTGTTTTTATTTTTTTATATTTATGCTCTGTAAGTTAACTTAGTTAACATTAACGTTTAACTCACTCAGTATCAAGGTAACTTTACATTTATGTAATAAATATTAGAAATTTTAATATTATTTAATATCAAAAGAGTTAAAACTTTTTCTCTTATTTTCTCAGTAAGTTTATTGAGATATCTCACTAAATGTTAGTCTCATCACTCTACTTATATAGTTATAAAATTTTCTTTTATAACGTAAAAGTTGCTCCTGATAATACAATTTCAACTGCTTTTTTTTTAAAGTTACATTTATTTATTTATATCAGTATTACTGTTTGTTAGTGACATACTCGTAGAAAGACCTTCTACAAATGGATTTAATCTGACATTTATGCGAAATCATATATGAGAAATCAGCGAAGGAAATGGGAAGTATTTATGTGTCTACACTGTATCCGCTTTAGACTCGAGGGTAGTGTAACAATGTCGGTAGTTTACAAATCGATATTGTCGACCTCGAGGAAGGCATTGTCACGTTGTACCTTCCCATACGACTGTTCATTTCGATCTGACCACATTTACAACTTTACAGCTTGATACACCCTGTTGTGAAGTTCCGTATCGTGTCTCGAGAATCTGTTACTGTCGTAACAAACAACACGATACATGTCCACGCCCAGAAAAGTCGCATTTCCGTCGATCAACGAAACTTCGCAAAATACGTGGTAAATTGTTCCAGTATTAACTATTGTTCTGAGAAACGAGCGAAGAAACTTCTGCATGCGAGTATTTAACAAAGTTTCAAAAACATTATTAAAAATTTATGCATGATAATAGGAAAAAACTATAATGTAAAGTCCAAAGTTTTGCTCATAAAAATAAGTGATAAAAATAATGGCAAGTTATTTAAATTTGTTTATAAAATGTGAAGTTTATATTCACAATTTATATGTATATTTAGCGTTAAATGACAAATAACTTATTATAATGTAATATTAATCTTTTTACATAATTTTTTACAAAATTATTATTTAAAACAAGCACCAATTATACAGTGTATATAACTTAACGCTAAAACTTCTTATCAATGAATAAAATAAGGCACTTCAGATAGCCATCTTATTCGCGTTATTGCGTCTGTACGATTTTAAGCTGAAATAAATCGTGGATTGCTTTTCGTGTGAGATAATAGTCGACTATCATAAAAATTGATCCACTATGGTATCGATGTCAACATCATAATAGAATATCCGCTTTTCTCCTTGCCGAAACACAGAGTGTTTTCTCCTCGGTGTCATGATTCTTAAATGTCACAGTGTAGGTGAGAATATTTTATGACCGTTTCTCTAGGGTCTCGTAAACCGAAATTCTGCGATCCATTCGTATCACGAATAAAAGCCCGAAGAATAGCGTTATCATTTTTGCAACACGGAAAAAAAAGATTAACTACTATAACAAATTTACCTTTTGTTAAAGTTTTGCTACTATTATTGTTAAATTATAGCTCTCGCTGCAAAAACTATTAGTTATCTCTCTATTTTACAACTAAATTTTCTATAGTAGCTAATCCTCTTTTTTTGTAAAGAGATTTTAGACGAAAAAATCACGAACAAAGAAATACTAATTGTTATTTGTGTTAATATCGATTATTTTGTTGAAAGATGGTTTTATAAATTAACTTAAAAATTTGAACCTTTAATTCTTTTTGGAAATAAAATTATAAAAAAAGAGAAAGTACAATAATTCTGTAATTACATTTAATGATAAAGTTGTGAATTTAATATTTTTAATGTGACTGTGCTGACGTAGAAATTTCAAATTACTTTTTCCTACGTATACATCTTTTTTAATACACGTAGAAGATGATTTTGCATATAATATACAGTTTTTATAAAATTTAAAATTTTTTTTTTGGATACGTTCGAGAAATGTAGAGAAATGTAAGAAAAAGCTAAAAACAGTGTTACAAAATTTTTGATCCAACTTCGTGATATATATTTAACCCCAATCTTAGCTAAGATTGGAGTTAAATATATATCACAAAGTTGGATCAGAAATTTTGTAACACTGTTTTTAGCTTTTTTCTATTGCTACCTCATAGAAGAAGCTTTGTGATGATGGAAAAAAAATTTTTCGAGATTTTAATGGAAATAGGTTTAGAATGTTCCAAAATGTCGAGAAATCACATTAGTATAAGAAAATGGAGGAAACCAAATTAATAAATATTTACTAATAAATAATTATACATAAAAAAAAGATTTCCTTATAAGAGGAAGCTTTATGAGTGAAATAAAATGTTGATTAAGCAACGTGCAAATTTATAATTTGCATACTTGAAAATTGTGAGAAAGTAATGTTCAAATTTATAATTTGCACACTTAAAAATTATAAGAAAGCAATGTGCAAGTTTCTACTTGCACACTTTTTCTACATTTCTCGAATACGTATACGTAATTGCAATCTTCTAAAAACATCAAGAATTAATTATTAATCAAATCTGTTTTAAATTAAAACAACCACATTGTTTTTTAATTAAAAGTATGCTTTTCTTATTACATATTTTCTTATTAAACGCATATAATCTTTTCTTTTTAGAAACAAAAGTAAACATAAGCTAATTATATGTACATAAGAATAATTACTTTAGTATTTTCTCAATAATTCATTTTATCTAAATGAAATTCAAAATGTTTTACCTTATAATAGACCAAGTTTTATAACACTCCTCTTCTTTTAATAGCTAGAAAGCTTCTTGATACTTTTTAGAGTCGACTTTCTGTTGTCGGAATTCTCCTGGATACACACAATTAGCTTGGAACTAATTTAACATTCGTGTATCATGACCAGCATATCAACTCAAGGGCACTCCCTCGACGTGTCCCATAATGCAAATCATATTATCTTAATTACTGCGCCATGCGTCGTCATGGCGTTTACACGTACTTACGTCGTTCTCTCTCAGCCCTAAATTATTTATAAACACGCACCATCAAGAGAGTTAAAAACAAAAAAAAGAGTAACCATCCAATACGCAATTCCATGCGTATTGGATAGTTATTCTTATTTTTCTGGATTGTTATTCTTATTGGATGGTTATGTGACATTTTCGAAATGCGTATACATGGGTTGCGTTCGCTTTGGGCGCTTTTGTGCTGAAAGCGTCAGTCTATCTTTATTGCTCATTACATATTGAAAAAAGATGGAGTGATGCTTTCAGCACGAAAGCACCCAAAGCGAACGCAGCCATATGATGTTATACAAACAAGTGCGAGATCTTCCTTCGCCAACCTAATAGTCACAATGCCAGGAGAAAAATATTTAATAATTCCGACACTAAAACGCGTGTACGAGAATACGACACAAATTCCGTGCTTTATAGTAACATCCATTTAATGAAACATCGTTGGATATTGTTAAAGCACGCGTCTATTGTATTTTATTATATTGCGTAGGACTTTATTAAAGACACTTTAAAAGAAGAAAAAACATACACACGTGACAGAGTGCTCTACGTTATAATAGTGTTTTTGAGATTTACTAGGCAAAATAAAATTTAAGATACGTGGTCTGAAAATTGTTTGTGTAATACCTATGTAGAATACAAATACAATTTTTTGACATTTTTAAAGATTAGTTAATTATTATTAAACAGTGTTTTAAATTTGATTTTAGTATCGTTTTAGTTAATAAATTTTATGGCGTATACGTTCAAAATTTCGATGTGTAGGATACAAAAACATACTTTTGTTAAAAACAAAGGATGAAATCTAAAGTAGATATGAGCTAATTGGTATATATTTATAATTAAAAACGGAATCATATTACTATATCAATAAAATTTAACGTTTTAATTAAGAAATTAAATAGTTAAAAACTTTTTGAATAAATTTTTGAATCTTTAAACAATGTTAACAACGTTGAGAAAAATTATTGTATAATATTATATATAATATTAAACATTTTTCGACAGTATCTTGATGTAATATCATGTAAAATCATTACTTGCACTTTGTGTTCTCGTCGAATGGTTTTACCAATAAGCATCTTTGTACATAAAGTTTGTCTAGAGTCATTACTCTCTTGCGTAGAGTAATCTTCTTAGGATTTACTTTTTAGCGATTGGCGGTTTGTTCGTTTAGAGGCTACTAATAATTAATTATATCGAGTCTGCAGCGCCGGCGGGAATTAGTAGAGTTCAATCACTAGCGAAACTCCGCAGCCCATAAGTAAGTGCACTCGGTCCATTACTTAATTACTGCTTTCCTGTCGAGTAATTAATTATTATAGTGGCTAATTAGAGGCTCGTACTGGTGAGTAACTGCAACCCGCTTGATTGGATTCGCAATTGATTCAAAGCAAGAAGTATCGATGGAATTTTATTCTCGTTTAACGACTGGTGGTATAATTACTTGACGACTGGTTTTAACGCATAATACCACAATAACTGAATACATAAAATACTGTGACAGAACTATTGTTTATTTATATACATCAGAATGAATATTACAAAACATACACGGTTTTATATGGAGCACGCTTATTTTTCGTTGTTACCTCGTTTTAGCTAGGATGTATATATTTTCACGAGCAAGAACTGCTCTCTTTGCGTATCGGATGGCACCATTTCGGTGTCTTGCAATCCGCGCGATTCACATAGACGACCGTTTGTCAGAACAACCAGAAAAGAATAAATAAAATTATTACACACACACACACACACACACACACACACACACACATATATACACCTATTTATGTGTGTAGAATAATGGCATAATAATAAGATAAATATATATGTTTATGGTAATGCGCGATATTACGTAATCCAAACAATTAATTCTCAGTGCACTGTGGGTAATTATCTATACAGTTACATATATTGTTTAAAGTATTTAATCATAACTGATGATGATGAATATCAAGTTTGCTTATTAAGAATAATTTAAAAAATATATAAGCTCAGTATAATGATACGTTTTAATTAATTATTAAAAAATATTAGGAAAAAATAACATTTATATATATATTATTGTAAGGATCAACTCGACGAGATGTCAGGAATAGAATTAAATGTGCTTTAATTTAACTCTGTTTATTCAAGTTTCGTTACACACGATATTCGATATGGTAGGCACCGCAGCGCGCAACCGGTCCACCTCTACCTTTCACGGCTCACGATTGTCTCCCCGCGTATTACAATCGGAGCAACGAGCTCCGTGTTCGGCTCTGATCACGCGTGTTCGATGTGATGTTTTCTCCCGACATTTCCACAAGTCTGCCAGCAACGTGACTATAATCTCTCTCTCTCTTAACAGGTTTCTTATACATTATATTTTTAATGTTGAACTATATCGGTATACATCAATTATTTCAATAGATCTTTATATTTACGATGCATTTGACATAAATAAAGTATAATACAATCTAAAATATAATTTAAATTATATAAAAAACTTTGTGTAATAATGAATATATTTATTCTCAAATATTTTTTTCCGCGACATGCACGTTGTAAATGGCGAAAAAACTGAGCTCTATATGGAAAATACCAGATAAAGTATATATATATGGGGATTAGTTAGAATCCCTAACCCTAAAAAAATCTCTCTTTGAAGTTGATACGATCATTACATGCATCCTGAGGTTTAGTAAATCCCATAATATTCGGTGATCTCCCCTTTTTTCGTCACTTTGTATTGGACAAAAATGTCGAAATTCTATCTGCAAGATTATTAAAAATATTTTAGAATAGGAGAAAATGGTTATAAATATTTTCATGCTGAAGAAATTGTGATATCTTATTGTATTATACAAGTATTCTAGTATAATATGAGAAAATATATTAGATTTATTTGATTCTAATGGCCGTTTTTAAAATTAACATTCCTTAAATATTTGTTTATAGATGTATGACTAGACATTTAATTTCTGTTTAAAAAAAGATATATTTAATAAAAGATATATTTATATATATTTTATTTTTAAAACAGTATCGGTATTATATTATTAAGAGAATTATATATTTTCCTTGATATTTCTTTCTGATTAGATATCTGAAGATTAATTCGTAATCATCTTTGCCCCAATCTATGTTATGTACAATAAGATTTTAATTTATAGAAAAGCAAATCTTATTATATTTTGTTAAATACATCTTGGCTCTCTATTTAATTAATTCTTTTTTTTTTCTACTTTTAATATCTGATCGGGCACAAGACGTATTGAGAATTGAAGCATAACCAAACAAAAGAAGTTTTCAGTTTATGATTGCTACATATAATGTAGCACCTAAGCAGTTTCTGGAATCTAGCACAGTCCATCGTACGTACGGTGAACTATTGTGAACTAAAGTACACTTTGTTTCATCTAGTTTCCAGTTTCGAAGGATACATATACGAGTTAAGGCCGCGCTCATGTACATGAAAATACGTTACGACATATTACGGTAATAAAGCGGTCAATGGAGTGCAAGGTTGCCGATGGGTATTTTTACACGACGACCGGCGTCGTAGTTCTATTTGCAGTGCAGGGAAGGCAGGTCATTATATAATTATAGACGGATGAGATATAAATCGGTAATATTTCGATTACAGATGGCAAACAATTTTAACGCAAGACTAAAAGCTAAATATCTTTATAGCTTAAAAGATTAATGTTACCGTCCGAGTGCCTTCCACTGTTAGATTGAGCTTATCTCTCTTTACATCCACATGAATTACTTCAGGCTGACGGAATTCTCGACGATATTACACAAATTACGTTTATGATATGGATTGATGTACGCTCTAATCTTGAAGAAGCAGTACGTTGAAAGTGGATATATATAATATACATCGAATTATGTATATTTATAAAATTGATCTGTTCAAAATTACATTACATAAAAATCTAATTACTGTTATAACTTATAAATCAAGTGCAAAGTATAAAATTAACATTGAATTTTGTTTGCATTGTTAATTACTGCAATGCATTAAGGAGCTACACCTATAGAGGTCCGAAAAATAGATCAAAATTCAGATTTTTTTTTTTTCAGAAACTATTAGTGGGAATGAAACAAACTTTGTTTGTACTTAAAGATACATGTTTTGAGAGCTTTAAAAAAAATTGTTATTAAAAAATTTCCAAACACAAAAAAGTTATGACCGCCGGCAGATGATGAGTTTTTTTCGACACGTTCGGCGGTGGACATCAGATCTAGAAAACCGCTCGATGGATCGTTTTGAAATTTACACAAAATACGCTGAGAAACATTTAGAGGTCGTTGACGATCGCCGATTTTTAATATCGATTTTTTAAACAAAATGGCAACGAAACTCAGGTATGGACAATTTGTGAGAAAATGTAGTCATTTTTACGTAATTATTAAAAAATAAAGATTGATTAAAAAAAAATAAGATCGTCAACGACTTCTAAATGTTTCTCAGCGTATTTTGTATAAATTTCAAAACGATCCATTGAGCGGTTTTCCAGATCTGATGTCCACCGCCGAACGTGTCGAAAAAAAACTCATCATCTGCCGGCGGCCATAACTTTTTTGTGTTTGGAAATTTTTTAATAAAAATTTTTTTTAAAGCTCTCAAAACATGTATCTTTAAGTACAAACAAAGTTTGTTTCATTCCCACTAATAGTTTCTGAAAAAAAATATCTGAATTTTGACCTATTTTTCGGGCCTCTAGGTGGATGTAGCCCCTTAAAGAAATAATGAAATAAAAAAATGTTTATTTTATACTTGTTGAAAAATGAATGTAGATATAATTAATATAATGTTAAAATAAATTTACTATTTAGCCTGTTTTTACAAAAATTGATTAATATACGGAAAAGTAAATTGTATATACAAACTTGTAAAATATATGATTTGCTTCTTTTAGGGCCGGTTGTTTCAACCTATTGGTAACCTAACTAATAGTTCAATCATATGTCTATTTTTGTTTAATGTAAAGGATAAACAAAGACATATGATTTAACTATTAGGTAGTTTACCAACAGATTGGAACAACTGGCCCTTAATGATTTTATTATTTAGTTATATTTATCATTTAGTTGAACATTCATAACAATACTTTTTTGTCGTAAAAAATTTAACATGAATTGTTTCTGTTGTAATAAAAAAAGAGAAAAAAATAACGTGCGAACTTCCACTTTATTTAATTTTGAGTGAAATTATGGCAAAAGAGGAAACATTTTATCAACGACGAAAAAAGCTATTTTACTGAATGCTTTTTGTGCATGGTTGATGTATCAGTTTCGATCAAAAACTGCATTTTTATTTATCCTGATATTTTCAATTATCCGTCAAAAGATTTTGCATCACAGAGAAACATTTTGCCAAATATTTATAACTGAGTTTTTCATTTGCGCGAGTTCTACCTCTTTATAGATTTTGCGTGTTTGATGCGACAAGCAATGCATTATATAATCTCGGAGAGTGGAGTTGTCTAATAATTTATTTAAACAAAAACGATACACGAAATATATTGAGTAAGTTCTCCATTGCAAGTACATATGTACATTGACAGATTTTAGTGAAAATTAGTAAATAAATTTGTATTTGCACATCTCATAAATATGTAAATCATTTTCTTCTCTATGACTCATGCGATATTTTATAATTCTTGTACAAGCATTGATTAATATTTATATATACAATAGATAAACTTATAAAATACAATATATGCTAATGATAATTATAAATCTTAAAATTGATACAAATAAAAGGTTTTTTAAAAAAGTAATATTAGAAAATATTAATCTATAGGGTAAACTCGGGTAAGATGGCCATAGTTTTTTAAAATGCAATAAACATACATTTATTTTTGTTATATTTTAACAGTGTTTGGTATATTCCTTCACTGAAGCTTAAAGTACGTAAAACTATCGAAATTAAGAAGAAAACACTTAACATAAATTTTATATTATCAAAGTATTACAACGTATGCATTGGCCATCTTATCTGACTTTTAAGGAAAAGATGGCCATAGCAGAAAAGATAACCATAGTATTTTTAAATAAATAGTGAAAAATAGAAATACAAATTATAGGTCAAATTACAATTTACATAGCTTAATTATGTGTGTAACGTTGATTACGGCAGCTTAACTATAATTTATTTAATGTTATAGCAGCTTTTAGCAGACACATGAAAAACTTTGCAGGCAGTAGAAAGTAAAAATATGATATAATATTCACAATATTGTTATTTTGAATAGTGTACGCACATAAACTACTGTAAATATCGATTATCTTTGAGAATGACTACAAAAATGCACTGTTTAGCCATTATTGAAGAAATTACAGCCATGGGCCATCTTTTCCGTATGGCCATCATACCCGAGTTTACCCTATACAAGGTGATTCAGAAATACTTGTATAAACTTTTAGGTTGAGTTCTCTACACATAAACAAAAAAAATGTCATATATACATATGTCCGGATAAGCCTGGTTTATGAGTTATAATTGAAAGATTACTTTTGACAAAAACTTACAGTATACATCAATGACACATGACAAATGTGATACATCTTTAGTTTAATTGTTTATCTACTTATAATTCATAACAAATGCTCAAAATGTCCTTATCTGCTTCAGTGCACGCATGGATACGTCAGATCATGGACTGTCAATCCTTTCAAAGATCTCATGATAGTTACGGATGGTTTTACAGGCATTTTCAATGTGTTGATGAAGTGTCTCTTCATTTACAATTTCAGTTACATGAACTAGGGCTTTTAAGATAAAAATCGAATAGATTTAGGTCAGGCAAATGTGCAAACCTGGAATGTAATATTTCGATTATAACTCATAAACCAGACATTTCCAGACATATGTATATATGACATTTTTTCTTGTTTATGTGTGGAGAACTCACCCCCAAAGTTTGTACAAGTATTTCTGAATTACGCTGTATATTTTACTATTTTATGTAAAAGAGTTATAAATTGTAATATAAAATTTTATATTTTAGAAACATCATGGTTTTTAGCAAAAGAACAGAGAAATCGAGCATTCAGCTGTATATCAAGGTTATCAATTAATCAACTCGCAAATATGCAATCAGTTATTACATATCTTCATATAACCTATTTAACAAATGGGCTCGAATGTAATCTTGCTATTATTCAGACTAAAATTATTCATACACAATTAATAACGTATCAAGTGATGATATTTTGATTTTACGAAACACAATAGCATAATTTTCATGTATGGATAATGGATATATTCTCTTTACTCATTAGCATTTCCGTAAATTATACAAAATGCCGTCTGAATATCATAGACCTAGATTTTCCATGCTTTTATTATCAATATGCGCATATGCGATACCTGGTAACATCATACAGAGTTGCTCGTTTTCATGCAGTCGACATTTATTATGGAATAGGAGCGATTAAGATGATGAAAATCTGTAAATTGTAACAGTAGAAGACAAATCTATCTGGCAAATTACCTAACTTATAGGTGCAAACTTAAAAAACAAATGCGTGCATTAATCGGCCGATGTTTTTGCCGTTAAAAAGGCATTTATAATTATTAGGTAACTTGTTAAGTGGTTCGGAATGATGTATCGCCCGTTTTGATTACTCATTACCTCGGAATGCAATTTGTTCCTTTTTTCTTTTTATATGGGGGCTTTTATTTCCAAGAAGATACTTAAACACGTAATATTAATTTACCTCAATACCTCAACACGTAATATTAATTTGAGAAATTAACATGCTCTTTTTTGACTTTCTAGAAAAACTCAATTTATGTTAGTAACAGAATCAAATTGAATAGACTCAAATTAGAAATATATACTAAGTGGTTAACGAAGTAATTCTGTGAGTTTATATTTATAAGACATTAGATATTGCTTGCTTGAAATAATCTTACAATATAAAATAAGATTTATATTATAAACTAAAAATTAATTAACCTAATGCCACTTTATATTTCGCACAACTCTATTAAAAATTACTGAGAAAGTAATATTTCTTTGTACAGTTGTTTTATATTAATAGTTTTATCATTATTTTATTAATTGCAATATGTTTGAAATTAAATTTTTTCGACCACTCTAACAACTGTCTTTTTCTCTCGTATTATTTACCTTTTCTTAAAAAACAATATTTTATGTTTGCCATACAAATTTTTGTTGTATTATGAAGATATATGTAGAGAAGTGGATTGAAATGCGTAAGATAATATTGACATGCCTGTGAACATATATATAAGTTTTCTTTAGTTATATGAGTACTAGTTATTTAGTCATATGAACAATGAACGTTCTGACGAACTTATCGACGATATGCATCAATAAATAAGCCAAGTAGTGGCGATGTTGCGGAAAAGTCGAAGTTCAGAAATCAGAATGTCTTGAAAAAAAAGCAACTATTTGCGGACTTAAAGTTATCCGCTAAGCTTATTTCAATTTATTAGTTTGCAATGTTAATCTTGCATAAGCGTACGTATCCGAACGCTTTGGATGCGGCAAGTTTGGACAACGATGAAACAGATGCTTGTACTTTTAAATTGCCCTAAGTAATTGCCTAAAATCTTCTCTCTCAGTCAGAGTCATAATATTCATTTCTACATGGGTGAAACTTTCTGCCCCAAGAATTGCTTTAAACAGAAATTGATGGAGTGTCTTGGAACAATCACACATAACTCCTTAAAATAAATGGAGAAGCAGATTCTTTCTGAAGCTTCCATTTTCCGTAATTTAACAAAAACTCTAAATAATAAAAAGTCTGAATAAAAAATTAGCTTTAGTTATTTAATTTATTAATGATAATGTGATGATAACAAACAAAATTTTTTTATTATACATAGTAGGGGAGACCGGGGCAAACTCGACACAATTTTTTCAAAGGCAATTTTTAACAATTAACTAAAATTTTCAAGCAAATTTAATGGTACACATTTAAAGAGTGTTCCTTCAAGTACAAAATTGCTTAAGGAAATTTTGCTGTACATTGCTTAGTTTTATCCCCAAGAAAGGAAAAGTGACGCAAAGAAAAATTTTCAAATTAAAAAATGCCGGAGCAAACTCGACACTTTACCTGATCAACACAATTTGATCTGGAACTTATTTTTTATTGTCTGAAACTAAACATACATTGTTTATCGTGTATTTAGAAAGTACAAAAATTCGAAATTAAGTAAAACAATTATGCTCAATTATTTTCATCTAAACTCATGTCTGAAAAACAATTTATGCAAGTAAATTCGCGATTAAACGTGCGCATATATTTGCCATGGGCCATATAGCTGCATGACAAGCATCGTTTGTTATTGGTAGCCGATAAAACGGTGTGGTGTCGACTTTGCCCTGAACGTCGTTTTTCACTTTTGTCACTTCAAATATATACAAATTTTGAAAATATGCAAAAACTATTATTGGATTCGTATAGAGCGTCAAATTTCTCATCAAAATCACTTACAGGTAGATTCGCAAGAGTAAAGCTCGATGAAAGAGTAGAAATATTCGAGAGATCAGAAAAATTACTTTTTACCATCAAAAACGTTTATAATTTATACGCTAAAAATTACACCATAACTCAGAATGTCACCAAATTCTGTTGATAATACTGGCACATAATGACGCATTTACAGTAGGAAAGGCAAGTTTCTACGATAGATTTAAATTAGCAAAAAGCCTAGTGTTAAGTTTGCTCTGGTGTCGAGCTTGCCCCGGTCTTCCCTAATGTAAAATGTATTGATACAATATATTATTTATAATATATTTATAATATATAATTATAATACTATAATAAAATTACTAAAATATGAGAAAATAAATCATTATCTGTCAACAAATTTTTAAAAAATTTTAGAAACAGTATTTTTTAGATTATAACCGTTGCTAGTTTTATGACTTTGAATATAAATTATTGTATTATAATATAATCATGATCTAATGTTTAATAAAATTATATTAAGTTATTGTGTAATTTAATAAAGACGATAGCGATAAAGTGTTATATAAAGATTTTTAATAATTTTAAAGGAAAGAGCAGCTCTTTCACATCGATTGAGTATGACTCGATTGAGAAGCAAAAGACCGGAATTGCTTATGTGCCTCTTGTTCTTTATTAAAGGGTTAATCAACCGGTAATTGTAGCTTATTCCACGTCAAATACTTTATTGATATAACGAAATAACGGCTAATAATAACTCAAGGATAATTAGTAAAAAAACGCTACTAAATTTTTATATGCTTTTGTAGATATTAGTACTTTTTGGGGGAGAACACGATAACCGGGGCCCCTTGATTTGACTGTGGTTTCTGGTAGTATTTTTTACGCTGAACAAAAAATTATATAGATCTTATAGGGCTAACTGCTTTAGTTTTCGAGATATGCAGTATTAAAGTTCAAAATAAATATAACTTGGTAAATGTTTAGATTAAGGGCGACCTCACCGATTTCAATGACATTGATATATGTTGTCAAAGTCACGACCCCGAGTGACCTTCAGAAGGTTTTAGCCGTCGCTCGTTATTCATTAAAAAGTTAATAACAAAAAAAAGTTTTGAAAATATAGCAGCTATTTTGAGTATTGGAAAGCATAATAACTAATATACATGTCGAAATTGTTCACGCATATACTTTCCACGCGAACCGAGGTTCACGCACCCCCCCCCCCGTGCTTTCGGGGGAGGTGCGGTAGTCCCGAAATAGTTCACGCATACACTTTCCACGCGAACCGAGGTTCACGCACACCCCCCTCCCGTGCTTTCGGGGGAGGTGCGGTAGTCCCGAAATAGTTCACGCATATACTTTCCACGCGAACCGAGGTTCATGCACACCCCCCCGTGCTTTCGGGGGAGGTGCGGTAGTCCCGAAATAGTTCACGCATACACTTTCCACGCGAACCGAGGTTCACGCACACCCCCCCGTGCTTTCGGGGGAGGTGCGGTAGTCCCGAAATAGTTCACGCAGCTTTAATACTGCATATCTCGAAAACTAAAGCAGTTAGCCCTATAAGACCTATATAATTTTTTGTTCAGCGTAAAAAATACTACCAGAAACCACAGTCAAATCAAGGGGCCCCGGTTATCGTGTTCGTGCCACTTTTTGCATAACATGTAATATTTTGAATTAAATTAAATATAATTATTATATATAAAAGTGTGCCAGTAGAAACCTGCACATTGCTTCCTTATAGTTTTTAAGTGTGCAAGTAGAAACCATTGCTCACAAAGCTCCTCTATGAAGAAGCTTTTATTCTATGTATAATTATTAGTATTTATTTGTTTTGACTTCCTTATAGAGAAAGCTTTGTGAGCGAAGGTTTTGTGAGCAAGTTTCTACTTGCACACTTTTTTTATTGTGATAAGCTTTATATTGCGACTAATATCTGTTATACTAATATCTATTATACTATTACAAAAAATTTGGTTGATTAGTTCTTGAGTTATAGTATATAAGCAGAAAAAATGATAAAAAAGCAATATGTAAGTTTTCAATTTACACACTTTTTTATTATACTAAAACACTAGTAGCCAAACGCGCGCCATTTCTTCAATTTTTCACATATATACGTATACATATATACGTAATGTATATACATATATATGTAAATTAGTAACCCCTTCACTGATCATTGCCAAATTCTACACCAACCTACCTTTAATGATACTCTATAAAAAAAAAATTAAGCTTGATATATCAAAATTTACGGAAATTAGAGCAATTACGTAGATTTTTTTAAACAGAAATCGATAACTCTTTTATTATTAGCAATTTTTATTAATTCTATATATTGTTCAATTTTTTCTACCCTTATTTCATATATAATTCTTTAAAATTTAGTTAATCAGTTCCTGAGTTATAGAAATTTTAGTAAACTTGGCTGTTCTTTTTAACTAAAATCGGTAACCCCTTTATTATTAACAATTTTTATTAATTCTATTATATCCTTCAGTTATTTCTACCCTTATTTTATATATAATTCTTTAAAATTTGGTTAATCAGTTCTTGAGTTAGAGAAAATATTGGAAATATAATCAGGGACGACTTGAAATGTGGTGAGATAGGCAGGGAACACAACAATGTTGATCTTTATACATTCTAAATACTGTCTTTATTATATATAAGTACATCACACTCTGTAACT
>NW_020218106.1:257679-258929 GCF_003070985.1 Temnothorax curvispinosus | reverse complement strand
TAGATAGTTTAACAACTCATGATCTAACCTAACATGCCATAGCATCTTCTCATTTATTTTCTCTAATTTCTTTACTTTTTCAACTACTGAGCTTTCACACATTTCATCTATATTCTCTATTGTCTGTATTTCCTCCAACTTAATGACTTGCTCGAGTTCAGCATTGTCGTGTTCTATATTTTCGTTCACATTTGTGAGCTCCCCTTTATTCTCCCTCCTAATCGCAGAACCAACATTATCCTTCTCATCTAATTTTCCCTCCGAAATGGATAATTCATTGCTCTGAATGTTTGTTTGCGATTGTTCAGGAAGCTCACTATGTGGAACAATTTCTGCTCTACATCTGTAAATTCCTTTAAAAACTATTTTATTTGTCAGTTTATTGTAAACTTTAAACACTTTATCATCTAAATAAACACTGAACCCTGCATCAGCCAACTTTCTTAAATATAGTAAATTTTTGGATATTTCCTTTGCTGCAATTACATTTGTTAATTTAATGACTCTCTTTTCTTTTTCATTCGTTATTAGCGAAAGATCTCCTTTACCATCTATTGAAATGTTTGCAAGTTTATTTTTATTCGCGCATTTAATAACTCTATCTTTACATTTTTCAAAATTTGACAGAATAAAATTCTTATTCACAATATGATCCGTAGCACCCGAATCTGCAGTAAAATTGACTACTTCTTTTGAACTATCTCTATCTTCTATTAATTTAACCATGTATTGTATAATTTACCTTCTTCTGATTCTCCTTTATTTGCTGTTTTCGTTAATATAGTTTTCTCAGCTGGTTGTATCTTGGTTACTTTCCCTTTGTTATCTACTCTTTTTGTGCCTTTTTGCACAAATCTACCCTTTTTCTTTATGTTTTTATTAACGGTTTTATTTAAATACCTTTTTCCTCTAGCTCTGTTCGCCTGGGCTTCGGTACTCGGACAATTATCACCCTTGTGACCTCGTACCTCCTGGCAGTAGTAACAAAACCAGGCACCAGATTCTATTAGTGGACAGTCCTTCGTTATATGACCCATTCGGTTGCATCTGTAGCACTTGTTTCACGTTCTCTTCTGCAGCAGCCTTCTGTACCCTGACTTCGGGTTTCTCTAATTTTTCTCTATTCTCGTTTTTAGTCTCTGCTTCTAACTGCATCATAAAAGACTTTATTTCATCTATGTTCATTTCTTTAAGATTAGTTTGTCTTCTAATTAAATCTACATTCCTCAGCTCTGGTACATTAATTGACA